>NC_071287.1:5219206-5311760 GCF_943735745.2 Anopheles bellator | reverse complement strand
ATTAAACTTTTTTTCATCAGAAAAGATCATCTACAATCATCCAATTTAAAAATGTTCCGCTTGAGTCTTATCGACATCTTGGATATTTTCGGAGTACGCTGCGCAGTTGCATACCGTTTCGGATCCTTTGAGTAATTACGGATCACTTTATTGGATCTCTTTATTTTTCGGGCCATTTCTCGAATAGAAACACTCTTCAGCATATATGCCTCTATCAATCCATTTTCTTTTTCACTTAGAACACTTCCTTTTGGCATATTTAAGTAATTCACTTGCAAAACTCGTTATGAAAACTACTCCCGAAAGCAAAACTCAAAGTGCGGCTATAGAAACTTGAAATCGTATATAGAGACCTATATCGTATTTGGTCGAAAAGAAGCTAGAGATAAAAAAAACTTCAATCCAACTAAGTGGTTTTATTCATAATTTTTCCAACTTCAAAAAGTCCCAAAACCAGTAGTTGAATCGAAAAGACGGTTGAGAAATAAATTAACAAAATTAAAGAAAAGAAATTGAAAGAAAATTAACAGCGGTTGGCCGAAACTGGATAAAAATTTGGCAAAACGCATCAAGTGTAACCAAAATCGTGTGACTAATTTGAAAATAGTGCTGGCTGTGTGGAGTGCACATTCAAGGCAGGTAGCAAGAGCACAAGAGTTCGTAGGTCAAAATCTGCCCGGCACGGGACCTGCGCACATGGCACGACTTCACATGGCAGAGTTGTCACAACGTCCGTCTTCTCACGTTCCGAAGGCCTTCGGACCAGAGGAGACCTAGAGTGCCTAGCGAAAATGGAGCAGCAGAAACGGTGTCCCGCCGCCACCTGGGGCTGGGTGCGCCCGTGTGGAACAGCAAGGATGGAAATCCGTAACCCGTGGGACTCTTTCGTGGGACTCGGTGTCGCCAAACAAGGCCAATGGCCACGAAAATTGAAACCGAAACCGACGACGGACGACGGAGATATTGATGAGTCGAAATCTACCGAACAACGGGAATGCGAAACCGATTAATATTATTTAAACCAGACTGTGTTCGGTAGGTCAGACCCCCGAATGCCATGGCCGTCGGCAGGGGAAGTAAGTTATAGCTGTCAGATAGTAGCCGAAAGTCACTGGGACTTTTTCCAGGTTCCCTCGCTCTCTCTCTCTCTCTCTCTCTCTCTCTGTGCCAGGCATGTCGGGTCTCGTGGGGCGTGTGCGTTCCACGGAACGAAACACAAACGAATAAATATTCTTATGAAGCGTACATGTCTTTCTGGCCCTCGCGCTATCGCAGGATCTTTCTCCCAGAGCTGCCGCCGCCGCGCCCCGTCGGACTACCTGGCACGATGTTTCCATTCAACTGCTGGCTACCGCCGTTTCGACGGATCGGGCCTCTCAGACCTCTCCCTCTCACTGCTATGCTACCTTCTCCGTGCTGAGATGGCATGTTCACGCACAGCTCAAGGTTCAGCTATCTGCGATCGCTTCTGTGATAAGAATCTAGGAGAAATTATCGATCGAAAGGCTCTAGCTCTCGATGGGCCGGCTTGTTTCTCCGTCCGGCGATGGCAATATGGTAATAAGTACCATAAATTTTCGAAACTAACTATGGGACACACCGGTGCGCCGGGGCTGCTGTGCCAGTGTTGATAGGTTGATTATTATTTTATTTCCGATCGTTTATGGATGATTTGTCTTGGGTATTTTGACATTTTGTGTAATGAATGCAGAATCGGCAGGAAGGTGTGCGGTGGAGTACTGGCGGGAGGGGGTGTGGGCTGCGGTTGGGCTTGTAGGGTGACGCGACCAGAGCCCCACGCGGATAACGATACTCATCATTCAACTCGAAACAACGACAGTTGACAACGCCATTATCGAACGGTGAAGCCCATCGGGAACCCAACGAAACAGTCGGGACCGGGATCGGGAACAGACCAGAAGACGGCAACCGAGAGAGCAGAGTGGGCCAACTCTCGCATAACGGGCTATTAACATAATTCTTAGATTCGGCGTTGTTGTTTTTTTTTCGGCCGTTTCTCTGGCCCCCATTTGGGACAGTTTTGTAGAGATCATTTCCGTTGCTATTGCTGCTGCTCGCGTTAAGGAGTCGGGTGTTGACAGTGTGCTGTTCGCCTGTTTGAGATAAACTCGCGACACATCACCTCCATCGCCTCCTCTATCGCCATATGCTTATCGAGCAATTAAAAAACGCTTCCCCCGTAACCATTACTGGATGGCTGGTTGGCTGGCAGGCGGTCAACGGTGCGATTGAGAACATCATCGATCGGTTATTAAATCGATGATTTTGATCAATGCCTTCCAAGTCTCTTGGTCGCTCCTCCCTCATTAGTGGTGGAACGGTTTACGCTTTTGTTCCATTCTTTGGGCAGTTTTTTTCACATGGTTTCCTGAGCCATAGCGCAATAGTAGGTTCCTTTTTTTTTCAGGACAATACTTTTAGTTGCGAATTCTCACGATATTTAACATTCTCCGATTTTTCAAACGAACTGGATTGTTGGGATTGATTGGCATATATTTGATGCCACCTGCTGGTCGGTGTATTATTTTGGGAATGTTGTGCTATGCTGGACTCTCTCGTAGAATTGGTGTATTTGAAAGGTTCAATCAACGCAAATTTGTCAACTTCATCAAAAATCAATTCGGAAAAACTATGCCATTGTTTCGTGTGGTCTACTATACTGGGTTGGTTGGAGCTACATTCGGAGCCTGGAAGGGAAAAACACATTTTTCTGGTTTGAAATACACTTTATTGTTCAGTAACATCATCCCTCAACATCAGTACACTTGTTCCGAAGAGACTCTAATGTTTTTAATTCCATCCTTGAAGTGGAAAACTTTAAAGGCTTCAAAATACGCTTCCACAGCTGTTGTGTTGTCATCATTTGATGAAAAACTATTTTCACGCATGATTTTTCTTTGGGTCTGAACACGGATGGAAGTCGCTAGTCGGGCCAAATCTGGTGAATACTGTGGATAATCCAACAATTCGAACTTTAATTAATGGATTTTTTCCATTTGTAGAATTGGGTGCATTGTTCCATTTTCAGCGAATGCGGCACCCATTTTGCAAACAGCTTTCTGGAAAACAATACTTCAATCAAAATATTGGCTATACTGCTCAATGAGAAGCCTAGGCCTTGTACTAAATCCCTATCAGTAATTCGACGATTTTCCAATACGATATCCTATTTTTTTCTTACGATTTCAAGTGTTGTGTACGACCACGTTTAAATTCAGATAAATCCCTTTTTTATTTTCTAATCGAAGGCGAAGAGTCCTTATGCACTTTCAACATTTGTCCACAAATTTCCTTTGCATTTAAACCCACCAACCCACCACCAATTAAGTAACCGATTGAAATGAAACTTCACATACGTTCATATTAAGAGTGTACCAATATTAGGCCAATAAAAATTAGACTCGTAGCAGCACCCCTTTTTTATCGAGGCTCCGAATATTATGAACAACGCAGTAATAGACCAAAACTGACTTCAAATCAAATCAAAATGAGCCCAATTCCGAGTACGCCGAGCTCGGAAGTTCTTTTCTCTGCGCAACTATACGACCTAATAGCTGTTTCGAAACCCCCGTTAAAATATAACCTTATGGATGTGTGATAATTTTTACAAAGATACAGAACCATTTGAAGACAGCTCCGATTTCCCGAACTGTTTCTGATGTGCCCGAGCGATTCCTAGATAACTCAAGTACAAAAAGGATGTGAACCGATTGCACCAATGATCGGCTGTTCGTTACAGGGGTGAGCCCGGGGGACGTGTTTGCTCGCGGTGTCAGGTTCGCGTTGAGCGTAGAGTGACAGATCTTCCATCTATCGACTAGAAAGACCATAAGACCGGTGCGCCGATAGGATCAGGAGATTAGTCGTGCCCTAGCTCCAGATATTCCAAGGACATTGGTGCCGCTGTTCCTGTTCCCCGTTGTAACCGTTAGACCATGATTCGCCATCTGTTGGCGCATGCGAAAATCGAAACGCCATCGAATCGCCCGGGATTTTGTGAAAATCCCCCCTCTTGTTCGTCGACACTTCAAACAGGTTCAAACGCGCGAAGGTGTGATCGACGTACCATCGACAATCCCACGTCCGTCGTCCTCCTAGTTCCGCGGAGAAATCGCGAAAAGAAGTCACTAATTAGGCCGGGCCCGGGCCACGGGTAGTGTGGTCGCAGAAACGGATCGCGACTTTGAACCGGTTCGACGGTCGTTCTTTTCGACGGGTTCTGCCAGGATAATAGCCCACGTCCAGCCATGTCCGTCCGACCGACCGGCTGGCTGCCGAATCGGGACAATCGAAACGAAACAATCGCGTAACATCGGTCTGATTTGGGCTCTCCGGTTTAATGAGACTCAATTAATAAATTGTGTGTGTTTAAGTGTGTAGACGCACCACAAACTAGGAGGAGGTCCTACCTATCGTTCCGGCGGCCCTCGACCCTTTTGACCGGAGTCCACCGACGACGAGTGCCATTTGGTGCCCGACCGCGAACTCTTGGCCCTCGCCCTGAACCCCGTCTCAAACTGTGTACGGCAGAGAGAGAGCGAGAGAGCGAGATGGTGAGCGTGGAACTGGCACTGGAGTGTAACCAGACAGACCCACAGGCTGACTAGCGGGGTGGGGGGAGAGGCTCGAACAGGATCGACGGCGAACCGACGGCCGACCTGGTCCGGTCCGTGCGCACCCGCCGAAGCGAACGACAAACATAACATGAACAAACAAATAAATCGAAAGCGTTTCTAATAAAATACCGTAGTTTACGATCGTTTCATGCAAATGCCTGGTAAAACAATGGTCCCCCCGAAAAGCCACCTCGGGTCCGGACTTGCGGACTTGCGGGAGGAACACGGGCGGACCTGGGACGTGAGGGCTCAGGGGCTGCCCGGTGATGATAACGATCAACGACACGCGGGAAACGAGACCAGAACCAGAGAGGCAGAGAGACGTTCCGTAGAACCCCGCAATGGCCCCGGTCCGATCGATACGCACGGCGAAGTTCCCGGCGGCCGGACCGGACCGGACCGGACCGGAGCCTATGGAGATGCTGTGGAGAGGTTGTTGCAGTTTGTTGCAGAGAGGCTGAAACGCAGGCTAGGCACGCAGCACGCACTAGCTAACAAGACAAGACAGCCCTTTCCAGGGGTCCGGTTTGTGTCCACAGTCCACATAAACATTAATATCGGCTCGGTTTCGCCGCCGTCGCCGACTGAGGAAACTGACCATCTTTGAGTGTTGCTTTGTGTGGTTGTGTGCGATTGCGATGGTCCGATTAGGTCGTAAAGTATGAATTACTGACAGGAACTATTTGAATGAAAAGTAAACGAAAACGATGAAAAATGTCAACACACAGTATAGTATCGGTTGAATGTTCAGTGGAACGTATGTGAAGTTTCATTTCAATCGGTCACTCCATTCGTTGTTTATATGGAATTTGGTCGTACAAGTCTTGTAGACGACTCTCGTCAAGGACGTCCAAAAACAGTAGTAATACCTGAAATAGCATAAAAAAATACAGGATATTCGATGTGGGAAAATCATCAAGTGACTGAAAGAGATTTATTTAGTAGAAGCCATTGAGCAGTGTAAGTCTCATCACTATGAAATATACTTAGAAACTTAGACTTGGGAGGCATGTGAAATTCGTGGAAAAGGACTCGGTTTGCAGCAGACAAAATATCCTCTTTCATCAGGACAATGCACCGTGTGACAGTTCGAATGCTTGGAGCATCCACAGGTATTGACCAGATTTGGCCGGACTAACGACTTCCATCTATATCGTGCGTCGAAAACTATTTATAGAATCTTTGGGATAAGCGATTTTGCGTTCGTCCATAAGGGTACCATAAGGGTACTTCTTTACTATGGAGGATCGTCTAATTTTTTTTATACAAAAGAGAGGTTTTCACAAACATTTCATAATCAGTAGGTGCATGATTTTTCGTTAGTTTCTGTAGTGGTCGGTTTCAGGATTGTACCGACGGTGTTTATTATGGATTATGGATGATACCGAGTCTATACTATGGATAAAATTAATGCTTGAGTTACCTCAGCTGTCGGTTAGAAAACTCACCCTTGCCCATTCCTAAAGTTGGAGTCATAATACTTGTACGAAGGCATACCTTTCGCAGGCTCGTAACAGGCTTGATGGCGGCTCGTCTAGTGTTCTTCCGTCTACGCCGATTTGTCGGTCTCGGCACGTTAGGATAGACTACAGTTAAAACCAAACCACAGATAAGGAAATTGGAAGAAGATGGACTATCAACTCGACACAAGAAGCTTGACACCGTGTAGGCATTTAGCTCGGACGGCCGGGGGGCCTTCTAATGCCACACGCTTAGCTGTCAGCCGGCTGTCAAGGTTGACACTTGACTTCCGCGAGCCAACGCAAGGAGCATCGACGTTGGTAGTCAGTCATTCTAAACTAACAGGCGTGTAATTGCCGATCCCGGCCCTAGAACTACTCACGCAAATCCCTTCCGCACAGCTTGGCGCGCGAAAGGGACGGCCAGACTTACTCACACAAAATATTGACTCCATCTCCTCTGTTCGACGCTCTCATCTAATGACCGGTGCCAGTAACGAAATCTCGTCGGTTCGAAAGTGTTGAAATTGGCCGATGCGTCCGGCAATTGTATGAAAGCCACGTCAGAAAAACCGTTTCTCTTGTGGAGCAAACCCATATATCCGCAAGAACCCAGCAAAGAATTCGGCATATATCCGTAGGAATCGCAGCATGCGTCCCATCGATGCTAATCAAAGCTCGAAAGAGGTTTCAAGCCTGTGATCTGGGACAGAAGTTCCTAAGCAAATGATTCCATCGTTTCTTGACCACGCAGAAGCCCTTCCGATTCCACCAAACAGCGGAGCGGTTATCTTGGGTGACAGTTGTATGGCATATCACAAGTGGTTTTTCGGTTTTTCTGCTGCCGTTCAGTTCAGTTTCTGCAGAACCCCTTCTTTTTCCGAACTGGATCTGGGCCTTTTCCCATGGCCTTCAACCGTTGGCGGAAGATGGCTTCTTGACTCACATTTACCCACCGAACCAGCGAGTTTTTGCTGCGTTCGGGTGTCGTCGGTAAGCTTTGATTCTCGACGCGATTCTACAGAAGTTTCCTCGAATTGGCAGCACCAGTTGTTCGTAGTGCTCAGACACAAAAGTTGAAATTGTTCAGAGTTCTTCAAACTCGTATGATGAAATCGTTTGCTAGATCTCAATACTAAGGATAGGGTTGCCAGTGATGCACTTATGATGTGGATTGAACTGACAACAAGTTACAAAAAGAGTCTTTGAAGAATTGGCATTTAAGATGGAGTGGAACAAAACTTGCCAGGATGGGAATGCGATCCGAACCCGGGGAGAACATTCTCGTCTAAAGACTAACCAGCAACACACATCGTTGTCAACACTGTCGGAGCCCAAACACCGCGAAAAATGAATCACTTCATACGGTGCGTCTTGCGAACCTAAGTGGAGTTGACGATTTGTTACGCCGAAGCTCCTCGGTTACTAAAGAAGGAGGCTCGACTCTCCAAGAAAGGGTGGTGAGCGGAGGGAAACAAAATGTAACAACACTTGTACATGGGAAACGGTTTCCGGACACTGCCGCCCCGCCAGCCGATTATGGTTATGAGAGGAGAGCAACCCTGGCCCGCCCGGCCAACCCCCGGCTGGAAACGGAGCCAGCTGTCAATATTAGGAAGCGGTAGCATCCTCCACAACCACCACCACCAGTGTTTCCTTCACGCACTGCCGCTCACTCAGGGCAGGGCACACAGGATGAGTGAAATCTCACACTTAGCCACCGTCGGGCGCATCCGCGTTCCGCGCGTTACGTTCGGTCCCCTATTCCGATTGGTGCGCCGGCGACCCCGAAAAAGATTGATACCGGGCAGAGGGTACCACTTCAAGCATCAAGTGACCATAAATCATAGCCAAATTACTCTTCGCCACGCAAACACCACGCTGGGCGTCGTGGGTGAAGAGAGTGTAGCGCGGGACTCACAACTCAAAAGTGAGCAGCAGCAGCACTTCAGTTGAGCTTCATGTCGGGATGACACGAGGGTTTAGGGCGGAACACCCGCCGTCCCCTAATGTGTTGGAAACTGTTTTACTTATTTTAATTATTTTTCCGAACACTCCAAATTGAGTTCACCGGCTAGCTCGAGGTCAGGTCAAGCGCGCTTGTTGGAAACCTTGCACTTCAGGCACTGGAAACAGTGGAATCGCTGGAAACAGTGGAAAATAGGCGGTGAAATTAAAGAAGCATTTGGTCCGCTCGGTCGTGGAACGGGAAAACCCAGACTGGTCTAAAAAATCTAACGAATGATATCAAACTCTGGCCGTGTAACTGGTACAGATGTGCGCTGCGCTGTCTCTGTTCGTGTTGGAGGCCGCCCGGGACTACAACTGTCACTGTGACGTATGTGTCCGAATTGTGTAGAAAACTAAACTACAGTGGCTGGTGGAAAGAAGTTAGAAGAACACAAAAGAATTTACTTCAGAAAAATCAGTACTTCCTACATTCCTCTGGTGTCATTGTTGAGCAGACTTCGTGAGGAAAGTTCTTGACTAATTCCGACAATTTACGCCGAGACCTTTTGAGCCACAAATAGGAGACACAAACTCTAGGCTTTGTGGTGGATAGTCCAAGACATCATTATCTTGGCTTTCTACAGGTACTGCGTTACTACTGTACTACTGTTACTACTGGCTTTCCTTCAGGTACGATGACTTCTTTTTGATCAAGTAAATTTTCGATTCCACACCAGCTTCAAGGTTCCACACTAACTTCTCAGTTCCATGTGAGAAACGGCAACGCTTGTTCTATGTTGCATTTTTGTTTAGCTACGGGCCAGATAAGCCTACGTCGGATGACAGATTTACAGAAGGTGCTTTCTTTACAATGTAACTGAGGCTTTTGTTGAATATTTTTGACGGATAGCCGAGCTGCCAACTTCATCCGAACTTGACTCAACGATGCTCCAATTCTCAAAACCCCCAGTACCAGTCCACGAGATTAAATCATATTGTCCTTTAACCGTCATAATTTGACTCTCAGAAGCTCAAAGTAACATTCAAGTAGTCTCAACAAAGAGATCTCAAAAGGAGATATACTCATTTTTTCACAAATTAACCTCAGTAGCTAAACTTCTTTTCGCTACCCCGCTGGAGCATGGAGAAGTTTATGGAACCACTAAGGCACCAAGATGACGAAGGCTATTTTAGTAATAAATTACCTAGTCACCTAGCACTCCCGACATCAACTTGAGTGCAAATCTTTCAATTGCTGCCGTGCCTCTTTGCGCTATGATAATAAATAAAAATAATAATACAATGGATGCATGGAACCTAGCTACACGTACCTTACTTAGTAAGCCGAGCCACTAAAGTGACTTCCAATTTGCTTCGTACTTCGAATCTGATCTCTCCGATCTCTTGCTACGCTGCTGTATAGGTCCAAATACTAGGTAGTAATACGTTGTATATTTACTATGTAATTTATTTCGCAACTTAACTTAGCTCAACTTCATCTAATTGATAAGAATAATCTAGCTTGTGAAGAACCTTGCCTATCTTGGTAACGCCAGTAGCCCGTTTTGTGACTTGCCGGTCTAATAGGTCCACACGTTAGTCATTTCGTGGCGATCTGCAGAATGTTTTGCAGGGGTCTAGTAAGTCTAGGATAGGGGACTAAGGAACTGGTTCCAAACTCTGTTTGTCCAGACAAACCTCTCACCTGTTTATCCAAACCAGAAAGGTTCCAGAAAGGTGATGATACCTCTTCTAATGGTTCGTATTTTTAAAATGGTTGAATCGCCACACCGTAGGCAGATGAACTAAGAGGGCAAAGAGCCACAGGGTTTTGGGATTGTTGACAATTCTCCACAGCCCTTCGTTCGGTCCACAGTGTGTTGAGCTATGTTGACCAACAAGTTCGCAACAAGTACAGGAGAACCCTGATAAAGATTTCTGTTTAAAAACAGGGCCAAAACCTAGCGGATCTGGTGTCGCAGACATCCGTCCGTGTCCGAGAGCCGGGAAGAGAAGTAAAAGAAATAAATTACAACTAATAACATTAGCTGTTGCGGGAGTACTCGAGCCGATGCGTGTGTAAAAATGTGTGTACAATTATTTCCATTGCTGTAATGGACTTTGGAGCGCACGGGGCGTTCGGATTCAACATAATCAAATATAGATCAAGGGAAACCATTACGATTTCTAGACCGGGGGTTGCCAAAAGTCTGGCGCCGTCCGGACGTCCCGAAGGTAGGGGGGTTCCCGGGAAACAGGGGCTTAACGTTGTTATGCCCTAGGGGTGGAATAATAGACGGACCGAAAACAGCAGATCAAATTTCTCCCTAGGACGCCTGAAAGGATGCTGGAAGGATGCGAGGGATGCGAGACCACGGTACCGGTAACCGGAACCCCGCTACCAATTGGCCGCCACGCACCCCTTCAGCCGCCGTCACCCCTTGGCATGTCATCGCTGCGTCATTAATGTCATAGCTTGAGTGCACTCTCCCCCTTCCTTCCCTCTCCACCCTCCCCCTCTCTGTACCTCTCTTGCTTAGGGGTGAGTCGGCGGAAAACAATGACACAACCTGGTGTTGCGAGATGAGAATCGCACGAAAATTGACACACTTGCCGCACTTGGTACATGAACCGCCCCTCTCCTCAACCTGGACAGGATGAGTAGAGAGGATCAAAATATGTCAATCAGATTTAATGACGAACTACTTGCCGCGCGTGGGGTGGTTTGGTTGGCTGGACGCATCCTTCAACAACAACACCAAAATTCCAAGTCCAACGGAAAAAGTGTTGAAATTCTTTGATGCGCATTTAGAGTAACTAGGTTTGCCTTTAGTGATCTAGGTCTGCTGCAAGATCTGTGGGATGGGGCTTTATGCCCAAAGCACGGTACGTCCGATGATCTGATCAGCAACGCCCATTCTAAAGCAGTAGCCCGAAGAGTGCAGCAGCCATCAGTTTTACAGTTCTGTTATCTGCACGTTTTTTTTTCAAAACTCGCACTTGTAATGTCGTAGTTTCGTAGTTTTATTGTAGTCCCGCAAAAGTCAAGTATGGGTGCGTCCATCAAGTGTTTGGGTTTTGAACTACCGCTTACTTGGCTTTTCAAACGTCAAACCTCATGCTCGCAATACACGAGGTGTGTTCAAAACTTTTCGCAACTTTTGAATTTCCGCAGGCTACGTGTATTCGTTCTTCAAATTTTTGGTGGCATTAGGTTGCTGCACATGTCAGTGACTTATGATAAAAAATTCGACCATTTTGAGTAATCAGTCAATTTTCGACAGCTGTTTTGCTTAGTCAATATTTGGCTCATCATCGATTTTTCTCCATTCCAAAAAATGGATGGCAAAGATATTTTACCAAATTTTGCGTGGAAAACAAAATTAAGAGCTCAGACGCAATCGAAATGTTGACTGTGGCTTATAGTGAAACGATTAGGACCAAAAGCAGCGCTTATGGATGCTTCATTTTTTTTTCCAGAGGGCCAAGAAGATGTGAACAACGAAAACCCAAATTTGTTACAGTGTTCTTCGATTGCAGAGTCGTGGTGCATTATGAGTTGATGCTAAAGAATAGAACGGTCAATAAAGAATATTTCCTGCATGTTATGCACAATTCGACCGAAGCAATCCGTCATATTCGCCTCGATTTGTGGGAAAACCAAATTGCCTGTCGCGCCCCTGCTCACACACCATGGTTTCTGCGTGATTTTTTTTTGCCAAAACAATACTTTAGTGATGCCCAAGCCACTTTTTTCCAAAGATATGGCCCCCTGTTATTTTTTTCTTGTTTTTTTTCTTTTTCCTCAAATTACCGCTTCGTGGTCCATTACTTTTGGAGTACACAAAAGTCGACGATGGACCAAATCTTGTCCAAGGTAAACAGCTGTCAAAAATGGGCTAATTACTCAAAATGGTCGAACTTTTTATCCTGAGTTACTGTTATGTGTAGCAACCTAACGCTCCCAAAATATCGAAAATCAGATATACGTAGCCCGCGGAAATTCAAAAGTTGCGAAAATTTTTGAACACCGTTTATTCCCTCGTTTATTCCGCATAAACCCTTTGACGTTTACGAAATGGGACGCTAATCGCTTGAAGAAAATTGGGTAACAATAAAAACTTATTTTCAAGGGTGGTGAATCTGCAACTCAAATTTGCCTATCCACGCAACAATTCGTGAGTTAATTATCTAAAGTTCTGTAAAGTTCTAACTGGTTCTAATATCTTGTTAGTTATTAGTTGTAAGTAGGATAACATGGCTCAATGACAAGTGGCACACCATATAATTTAAATAGATTTAAATCGAAATATTTTCATTTCAATCATTTTAATTCCTTAGACTTATTGAATAGCTGCAATCCCAAAGTGGAATATCTCTGTACTCTTATGTAATTAAGCATTTATGTCTAATAATGTTCCAAGTTAAAAAAAAAATCAAATTTGCGTACGAAGTTGCCGAAAGCTCATTTCCACACCTCGGTGGTTATGTTAACAAGCAGAATTGCCGTATTTGGGACTCGGAAACCCACAACCCACCGAGGACAAAAAAGAAGTTACTGGCAAAAAGTAATCAAATTTTGAGGGATTTTACCAACTTTTTTCAACGATATTTGCCTTAATTAATTTGAATAATTATTCAACCATCTATCGAGTTTTGCTCAACTGCTCAGAATAATTTTGTTTCCTAACTATGGGGGGTTTCGTTCGCATTTTCGCTAGTCAGTTGAAAAATTTATCAACCACAGGACCTACCTACCGCGCTTTAATTTTTTTGTTTTAGTATAATATGTCAAAAATCAAGTCTGCCTTGTTTTGTCCTAACTTGGGGAGCTTGCTTTGGTGTGTAGAGTGTGGTGTGCAAGGGACATTGCGTTATTAGTCCACAAAATAAGAAAACAAAGAAACGCGAGAAACACGCGGTGCAAACAGATCGGGTTACATCATGTCACAAGGCAACGATGGGACCAAAAGCGACGAATTCACTAAATCCTGATTTGCACCGATAATGATTGTCCAAATCCTCCCCCCCAATGGGATTGGGGAAACCGCAGTTTCCTTCGTAACATAAACAGTGCGAAACAATAGAAGTGTGCACACAAAACAGTGAACGCGCGATGGCGGCTGTAGAGGCTCCCGACACCTTTTCGATGCCGCTGAGCCTGCTGCTGCCCTTGTGTTCGGCCATTGTTTGGCCATAAAAGTCCTGTCAGCGGCGTCGTGGGCATTAAAGGAGCGCGAAAGCAAGCAAGCAAGGAAAGAATAAAAAGATTGCGCCGACGGGCGCAAGAAGAATAGCACACGGTGGGATGCCTTTGTTCTGTGCCTTTTTGTTATTTCGCGGCATGGCTGCTTCGTAATGACATCGGCGCGGACTTGTGGAGCGGACCCTGTGTGTATGTAGAGAGAATCCTGTGTCGCTTCCCGAGGTCCGGAGAACGAGGAGTCCAGGAGATCGAATGCTAGCGCGTGTTCTTTGATACGCGACAAGTGCCGCTTTCCGCGGAAACCTATTGTATCAGCCATTGTGGTGCGGTTCACATTACGTTACGACTACGTTTATGTATTATATAGCGACTGTGCATGTGACCCACGTTGATGGAACAATTGGTAACGCAAGTCCTGGGTTCGAGCCCCGCGATACTGACGTGACAGGAGAGCCATGCCCTAAAAACCACATTGCTACAGAAAGCAACAGAAGATTAATATAGACAAACCATTTAGTATCGACATGTCACAGTATTTTTTACAATGGAAAAAATCAAGTATCTTGCAGTGATTGTTTTTTTATTTTTTGGAAGGTTTAAAAGCAAAGGAAAATTATGAACGAATGTTGAAAGTGTATAAGGACTCTTCGCCTTCTATTAGAAAATAAAAGGGGGGTCAAGGCGATCCACGTCACAAACGTCAAAAAATGGACACAACACCCGAAATCATAGAAAAAATACAGGACATCGTACTGGAAAATCGTCGAATCACTGATAGGGATTTAGTACAAGACCTAGCCAACTCATTGAGCAGTATAACCTATGTCTTGACTTAAGTATTAAGTTTCAGAAAGCTGTTTGCAAAATGGGTGCAGCATTCTAATGGAACAACGCACCAGGCCACAAGAGCAATTTGTAAATGGCAATAATCTATGAATTACAGTTCGAATGGTTTGAATACTTACCTAGCGACTTTCTTCTGTTTTCAGGCCCAAAAATATCCTGCGTGGAAAGCGTTTTTCATCAAATGATCACGTCATAATCTCTGTGGAAGCGTATTTTGAAGCCTTCCCTGTTTTTCACATCAGGGATGGAATTTAAAAAAAAAAGTCTCATTCGAACAAGTGTATTGATGTTGACGAAGGCCATACAGTGTATTTAAAGTGTATTTCAAACCATAAAAATGTGTTTTTCTTACCGAAGCCCCGAATTTAATAAACAACCTAGCATAGTATTATTGTCCGTTATATGTTTAATTTATATTTATATATTCGTACCTCAACGTAACGTACCTCACATTGCGATGCACCGTTTTCCATCGAACGGACACGGTTCGGCTTTCTGATCCTGCTGATTCGCTCTCGCTCTCCCTCTCGCTCTCGCTCTCCCTCTCTCACGTCTCCCGCCCGCTCCGTCCGTCCGCGCTCTGCCTTGTAGGTTTCTCATCCGTTATTGATAATTTATCTCTGTCTAAGGAATTGCGACAGTTCAGCCGTTTGTCGGCCCGACCGGCACGACCATCGATCGTGGCGACCGCGCAGGACCGAGGACCCTTCCGCCTCGCTGCCCTGCCGAGACGGCGAGCAATCAGTCTCCGGCTGCTGGCCACTCGGACATATGCACATGGGGATGTGCGGCGCTGGAAACACGTCACGCCGCCGCCGTCGTCGTCGTCGCAGGACTCGCTCCACGCAACGGGCAAAAATCCATTTGGGACAGGCAGTTGTATTAGATAACGCGCGCCCCGCAAGTCCCGTCTCCGAGACTCCGGGGACCCCCGGGCCACCGGCCGATATGGGCAAGATTAGAGAGGCAGCATGCGATGCAGCTCGGCTGCGCCCCAAGGAGGCCGCCCCGGGCCGCCCTGCACACGCCTCGGGCCTCTCGTCCGGGCGAGCGTTGCCCGTGTTGAATTCCCGTGTTTTATTCCTTAACTTTTTTTTCTGTTGTTTCGCGGTTCGCGGTTCGCTGGTCGCGGTCGCCGTCGTCGTCCGGCAGGATACGATGAATCTTATCTTGGCGGTCATAATTCTTGACCGGATGCACTCGAGGTGCGTTTTTCGGTGGCGGTGCCCCGGTTGTTCCCCTTTTCGCGCATTCGTATATGCGTATAAATTACCGTCGGTCTTCTCGGTCCTCGCCGTCCGCTCCTGGCCCGCAAGTGTCGTCGTCGTCGTCGTCGTTGTCGTCGAGGTCTTCCGTCGAACCAGACCCCCTTTCGCCCGACACCTGGCTGCCCTCGGCGAGCGGCGCTGGTTGGACCCCGGAGGACGCAGCCTACAGGAGCTGAAGCTGTGCATTTTTTGCGCACTTCTCATCGCTCCAACAGCGTTTTGCGCGGGCCAGACCAGAATTCTATCGAGCAGGATAAACAAACGCAGGAAGTGAAGAAAGCGCCGAGTATTGAAATAGGCCACGCCGAGCGAGCGGTGCTTTGAATGGGAATTTTAAAAAGTTAGAAAAGTGCATGTTAGAAACTGTTCAACAACAAGGGAGTTCCCTTAAAATTGTGTGTGCCGAATGAAATTTCGGCTACCCAAAAGGTTCCAGGCCGAGATCTCACTGACCTGGTTTGATTATCGAAAGGATCAGCGGGGAATCCACAGTTTGAGTGACTGTTTTCGGGGCTCAGAAAATTGAACTGTCGATGTCGGTGCCAAAACCGTGATGTCTCTGCAATCTACGCCTATTCGCCTGACTTAGCACCATGAAGCATCTATAGAAGCGATAGCGAACCGAAACGAAGCACTTATTGAATGCTGTACCCGGAAGAAGAAGCCGGACTTTGCGGCTTATGTTTGAAAACTAGAAAAAGACATTGACACAAGTTTATACATTTACATTCTGTCCAATAAGTACCGGGAATTTGTGATTTAAAAAAAATCCTTTTTTTGATTTTCGATTTTTTCAGGTAATATTCGTTATTGGCCGTTCTATCTATCGGCAACAACTCATGTGGCACTACGACCCTGTAATTGAAGAAAACTGTAAGCGAAACTGTTCACATTCGACCAAACTTTGCTTTTCGACGTTTACATCTTCTCGGCCCTCTGAGAAATTTTTGAACCACTGATAAGCACTGTTTTTGGTCTTAATAGCTTCACCATTAGCCACAGTCAACATTTTGAATGCGTCCGCGCTCTTAATTTCGTTTTCTACACAAAATTTGATATAGATTCCTTGCCATCCACTTTTTTGGAAGAGAAAAAAATCGCCGATGGGCCAAGACACGAGCACAATGAAGCAGCTGTAAAAGATTAAGTGATAATTTAAAATGGCCGAATGGCCTTTTCACCATCAGTCACTGACATGTGTAGCAATCTAACACCACAAAATATTCGAAAATCGAATGAAGCATTTTTTTTATATCACAAATTTCCGGATACTTTATTGTCACAATGTATAGCTGGAATTAGCAGCAAACTATCGTTATTTTTGGCCACAGTAGTACAGACACATACAGAATCGTGCACACGGATAATAAAATCGTTGAAGATTACGCGTTCGACCAAAACCAGGGAAGTCACATACAATTCAGCAGACGACTGTGGTGTCAAGCCTGGTGCTATAAAGATCATTCGGTGGCTTAATTTGACGAGGGCGACGATCGCCACCAAAGTTTAGCAACACGGCCCATAAAACCCCAGACAGGTGGTGGCTGCTCGCCCGAAACCCCCGGAGTGCTGCGACACTTCTGGGAGGCGCACGTCTCGTCACCGGGGAAGCTGCGAAAAATCTGGTTCTAATTTGCTCGAAAACCCATTGCCAGTGTAGCATTTGGTGGCGCGTGTGCCCGCAACAGTCGGTAACACTTTGGCAACCGAGGACCTAGCCGAGGACTATGGAATCGAATGAGACGTTCAGGCAAGAACAGGGCATGGCAGGGGAAACGAAAAGTCGGCAAAGTCGGCACAAATGCAAACAAAATGCATATGCTACAAAATAGTTTGTAATTATCAAATGGAAACGGTGAGCATTTCTAGTTCGATAAATATCGATTTTGCAGATTTTGGAAAGTCCCATCAGGCCCTCTGCCGGTGTATGAACCCCATGTTCATGCTACTTATGAAGTTAATCGAAATCAATTTATTATTATTATTACTGTTGTCATTATTATTATTATTATTGTAAGAACGGACAGAACCGACTTCATGTTCTGCACTCCGGTTGATATGCCGTTCGCATAGAAACCGATGATTCCGGTGCATCTAAGGACGAGCCACAATCCAAAACCAATATTTAAAATATGTTCAAAGAAAACCGCTCGCGAGTGCGGTGCTGTTGTTCGGTCGGACCGTTCGACGGCTCTCTGCGATATGTAGAAAAATAACAGGATAATAATAACAAATAATAATAATTCCTCTCAGTCCGTTCGGCGGGGACAGAACGAACGAACGAACGGCACGATGCGGCGCCGCGCCGCGTGCAAGTTTAAATGAAAATAATAATCATCCCGTTTGTCGAACGTAATGTCTTTTTACAATATTATCCTCCCTGAAGGTCCATGGTCGCCTCTACTACCACCGTTCACCGGCCTACCCCGGGCCCTCGCGAGTTGGGGATTTAATTTCATCGGCCGACCAGATCAAACGCGACGGAGCCGCCACGGATTGGTCCGACTGCGCCGTGTGCACCGGTCCGGGATACGAGAGCCGCGGTAAATATAGCGCGGTACTATGACCGCCGAAGCGCCAGTGCCGGGCTGTTTTTCGCAATTTGGTTTGCGCGCCATAACGAAAGGAAAACTGCCGCCGCCGCCGCAAACGCGCACGCGGCGCCGAACGAGCGAGAATACCGAAACTACAAGAAAGCAAAGTGAGCAAATGAAAGTTGTAAGAAATAAATAAAAATTTCCGGAACATGCGCACCATGGCCGCAGTACTTTGTCATCGCTGTAGGGCTCCTTCACGAACGCGCGGCGTTTTCCAATCGCGGCCATCGCGGCCAACGCGCGCCGCAGCGCCTTCGGAAAGCCGAACCGAGCTCCTTCGGAAAACGAAGGAGCCGTGCGAAGATGAAGCTGACAGGGTTGCGCTGGGGATGCGGGTTGGGGATTTAGTAGTTCTCCCTCCCAACGTGGCGTTTCATCCCATCCACACACATAAAACAAGGAAGAAATTGCCCATATTGGGCAACCTCGCACGTTTGGGTCTCAACTAGGATGCGCATTACTGGACGAGGACTAGGACCCGGGATCGTTGTGACGATTATCAAAAGCAAATACAAATAGCATCAGCCGCAGTCATTCATTAGAGCGTACACTACCTTTCTATGTAGAAAATTTCATTCTAACTAGAAAACTGCAAGATCGAGTATGTTGTCCAGGTACATGGAGAAGAACTGCCGGATTTTAGTCTTCAATTTCGCATCAATTCGTGTTTGTGTCAGCTATCCCATTCGTAAGTAAACGGCAATAACGGAGCTGTACTCGTTGAGTCCACAGTCAACGGGTTCGAACTGACGTCAGCGGTACTAGCGTTGATCAGCGTAGAGATGAATTACGATCTACGGACGAACCACTTGTTTCAAGGTTTATCTGTGAACAAATGCTACTCAACCTCCTCTGATTATTTTCTAGGTCACATTTAATCCGCAGACATTATCCGGCATCTAGTTCTAGCATTTGATACAACTAAAAAACGGTATTGGATTGCCATTTTCTGGCAGCAGAGGGTGCTACGCCGGCGATTCTAAACCTTTCTGCGAGAAAATACCACACCATACCGAACAGATTTGCGGAATCAACGAGCCGAGATCCATCACACATCCAGTCATGTCCTGCGACACAAACTTCTGGGCACTGCGGGCACCGGCAGGCCGCAGGTCGCATTACTTCATTCAACCGCACCGATAGACCGGAGTTACGTCAAGTCCTGCGCACCAGTGGACCACCCGCTGCGTGGCCGGGGGGAGCCGAAGCGTGGATCTGTTGGGGGTTACCTAAGCAGATGAAAAGAGGTGTTTTCCCTCGTTATGACTAAACGAAGCCAGAAGCACTGTCGAACCGAACTTACCACTCTCCCGTCTGCCGTGTGCTGCTGCGCGCTGAACCCTTTCTAGAAGAGTCGCGTCCCTCGTGTCAGATTGGAAAGAAAGAAGCAAGAAAAAGCTGGAGAAGAGCGCCACAGCCAAAACGAAACAAAACAAAACAAACAAGTGGGAACAGGGAAGAGAACGAAAGCGAAAAACGAAGGATCAGAACGCGTGAAAAGAGAGAGAGAAAGTACGAGAGAGAGACAGAGAGGGAAACGAACCACGACGAGCAAAAAACCAGCAAAAAACAAACATCGCGATACACGACGAAAAGTGAATAACCGAAAATTGGCCAACTGCAACACGCGTGGAACATCCGCGTATAAAAATGCACGCTGCGTTCGAGCGGAACGCGTCTTGTGGAAAGAGCTGGCGAGCTTAACCAACCGAGGGAAAAAGAAAATACCGAAAGCGAAAAAGAAAACACAAAACCAATAGATTTAATCACAGATTCATCCTCATCAAAAGGGGCTTTAGTTTTCAATTGTGTGGCGGTAATATAGCATAATAATCGCAAAAAGAAAGGGGGAAAAAACACCTCAAGGCAAACAGAGAAAGGGACAACGAAAACGGAACCGAACCGACGAAAAGGAACCGATCTTAAGCGTTGGCGCGCGGACCGCAAAAGCCCCAAAAACCAAACGTTCCGTTGGTCGGAGAATTGAATGTAAATTTTTTCGCGTCCGGCAACCGATGACGGCTGCAGTTCCGTCAAGACCGCCGCCGCCGATCAGGGTTTCCATGCCGGGCATAAACGGATCGTTCGACAGGACACCGAAAGTGTCACCGGTCCCGAAAGCATTAGCCTGGGTGTATGTATGTGTAGGGGAGCTGCAAGGTGCACCGGTGTCCCAGCACAGAAAGCAGCTTTTCGAGGTCAACCACTTTTTGTGGTCTAATGGTCTAATGGAACATGAAAACTTGCGACTTCTTGCGGGTTCTTTCTAAACAATCAGGACACGGATGACAACAGCAATAGCTTCAAATCGGTAAATGACTATTGCTATAAAACTAAAAGCTGGTGTGCGGATTTAGTAGTGCGTTCAACAAGTCAAGATTGCCCAAACCCATCGACAGATGGCGCACCAAGCTGATGGACGTCAGAAAACCAATCATACTCTACTGGCACTGGTTACCCATGGCACTTGAGGTCTAAATTTACCCCTTCACTGTATGCTCCTTTATGGTCCGGTAAGTTTTACCATTCGAGTAAGGAATAGCAACAAATGTACGGCAACCGTTCGTCAGTGCAAACACTGACTACGGGCACCTGAAGTTTCATAATTTGAATCACTCGGAACGGCAAGGCAGAGCGCGCCCCTCGAAGGCGAAGGCGCACCACACGAAGTCTAACGCGACGAAAGAGCTACCACGCCAGCGCCAGGCTCCGTGATTTCTGGATGCGCTGGATCACCCCTGGAGGATGCTGCGGATCTCGCTCTCGACAGCTTGCAGTGCCCTTCGGGGGGCTCGGGCTCCGAACTCACCACCCTATCAAAAAAGAAAAAAGAAAAAAAGTGAGGACCAAAAAATCCGACAAACTAAACGCCACGCATCGCATGCGTGTCCATTTCCTCAACAGTTGTGGAGGCTGCTGCTGCTGCTGCTGCTGTTGCCGGTGGTGGTGGTGGTGTGCAAACAAGCAGCATTTTATGAGCAAACAGACGCAAGCAGGGCAGAGCGCCTGTGGGGTGCAAGGGCTATGCAAGGGAAACCAATTTTGTTTACCTTGGTCTCGACGGTGACCAGACTTGCGCGTCTCGAGTCTCGAGAAACGCAGTATCCTTCGCAGGCTGGGACGGGGCTTTCGGCTCCAAGGCTCCACACAAATTTGAATACACATTTCATCCTTCCGTTCGCGTTTTCCCCACAGCATCCGATCCGCCGGGAGACTTCTTCGGGGCTCCGGAGCAACGGTTTTCGGCGCGTTCAGCGCGCGCACACACGGGGGACACGGTAGGCACCTTGGCAGGGAGATAATTTATGGGATCATGAAAAGGAGATGATTGAAAAATTAGGGTGTAATTACATATCCGCCCCGCCCGTCCGCCAGCTGGTTGTGGCAAGCGCCTGCCTGACTTGCCTGCCTGGGTGCCAGCGCCAGCGCCGCCAGCTTCTTGTGCCCTGTGCAATGTGCACTTTGAGGCCACACACGCATACACACAAGCATGGCCCTATGGCCACGAAAATGCAACACCACGAAATCCAGGCACCAGGCACTTGTTGGTAGGGCGCCGTGCTAACGTCAGAGCGCTGTGATTATCGGAAATAGGGGACGCAGTTCTGCGCGCTGGTGATGATGATCCGCGCCATCCGCGACGACGACGACGATAGGGCCCCGGGAAATGCCAAAGGTTCCGAGCGGTGCGATGCGTGGATTGGTACTAAGAGTGTCATCCGGCTGGCACACAAAGGCTAGCGAATCCAATACGAGGCAGCGATAAATTAATACCAATGCACCGCTAGCGTCGGGCTTGATGGATGACATTTGACCGTATTGATGCAAATCGCGTTATCAGCGCCGTCACTTGTGTAGGTGTCTCCGTAACTGCGACTCTCGGCTTCAGTACCCGTGTGTGCACTGGGCACACACCTGCTCATTCCCGTCGTCGGCGTGAAACAGTCTAGTTCGCGTTCAGACTCACAATCGGCCTCCGAATTAAAGTGCGCATGTCGCGGGGCAGACTTACGAGAACCTCGGATTAAGTTGTACGGGAGCTGGAGTAAACCAACGCCAGCCCAGACATGGAGGACGGAGTCGCTTCCGACCACGGCGATCGAGCTCACCTCAGGAGATCGAGATCCCGCAGCCCCGGCCTTCCGGCCCGACCCCGGGTTTCTAGTTTTCTTCGTGGTCCGTCATTCTCTACCAGCGCGTCCAGAAGCGGCCTCGGGTCCGGTTTAGCCTAAGCCGGGGACAGAGATCGGATGATTGATGATTGTATCACTTCCAGCACAAATCAAACGGTACGACCCCCATCTAATGGGCTAATAAATTAAATATCAGCGCGCGCGGCACACACACCGCACCACTCCACACGAATCCGGCACGCCGGGAATGAAAGCCGGGTCGGGTTTGCAATCAATCAGAAGTGTATAAGTCACACGGGCTGTCAGTATATCATGCTACCTATACCCGGGACACCCGGGCCCGGCACGCCCGGTAGCCGCAATAAGGTCTGGAAAGTAACGAAAAACAAAAACAAACAAAATTAACGACCACAAATAATGATGCACGCTCGAAGACAGTTTCGGTTTCAGGCTTCGTTAGACACACCACCACCAGAGAGAGAGCCGCGTCTTTTGCCTCCGTGGAGCGGATTACGGCGAACTGACGTCTTCGATTAGGCCGGTGCATATAATACGGCGGATCGTTCTCTCCGGCATAGGTCCCCTGGTCCCCGCTGGTAGGTAGAAGCGATGGACCTGAGATAAGCGGCGTACCGTATGTTCCGGCTGATGGCTGGGAATTACAAAAAGGCAACAAAAAGAAAAAAAAGGAGAAACCGCGATGAGACGAGAGCGCTGTATCATATTGTGAAAGTTCAATGGGGTATCGAAAACGAGGAAGATGGAAGATCAAACTTTCAAATGATAAAACACACACTAGAACAAAACGATCGGAGCGAGTAAAAAGAAGAGCCAAAAAGAAACAAACCATAACAAAACCAAACATGAAATGTTAAAAAAAAAAGTAAAAAAATTAAGGAAATCGAGATGAAACGCAACGTGAACCTGCAGACTGATAGCGCTCAGAGTTGCCAAGAAATCACGCTGGGAATTTTAACTGACAGTAACAAAAGAGATTCCTTTAAATACCCCAACAACAACAACAGCAACGGTCGCTCGGACCAGAACCCCTCGGACCTCGGATACCCGGGCGGACGACTCCTCCTAGGTAAGTGCCATGATGGCCCTGCGTGAGGCTGAGCGGGCGCGCGCGCAGCTCTCGTTTGGCTTCTTCAATTTCCATTTTAGTACCCCCCACTGTTTTCTGTTCTGTATATTATTTGTTTTTCAGTTGGCGTTTAGCGTTTCGGTCTTCGGCCCGGTTTGCCGTTCTTGTTTCGCCGTTGTGCTGTTGTTACTCCGGTGCCGGTTTAACGTTACTTATCATCAATTTGCATGCTGCGCCCAGATTGTAAATACCACCAATCAAGAACGCTGGGTACGTTGAATACACGAACAACGTATACTTTGTATAATGTATATTTATATATATACTTGTTTTCTGCTCCGTGGATCGTCGCTTTAAAAAAAACGTTTTTATTCAACACTCTTGAATGCAGCACAGATCGGATTCCAGAAACAACCCCGGGAGGGGACTGAGCCCGACCTGCTACGGGACAAACTGGCCTTCACACCGTCCTCACGTAGAATGACGACCTTGGAATGTTACTGTTGTTGCTGTTGCACCAATCATAACCATAACGTCGAGGCTGCATGTTGCGCCGAATTGCCCAGCGGCGATGGCTCGATGGCGCTTATGTTAATACTTCCTACGCTGCGTTGTTGGCGATACTGCTGAGCTGCCACCTGAGAAAAATTAGGCCTGAGTAAGGGGAAGGATACAGGAAAGTTTTATGATCTTGCAAGGCAGGCCCAAGATCATCTCATTCGGAAATTAATGTTCGAAAGTTGAACCAAAACAAAAAACGAGAGCATCAACACCTAGAACTGCCTAGATTGCCCTAGAGAACCTTCTACAGACTTCACGTACTAACGGTGAGCAGATTGTAGAAACCTTGCTAGCTAAATTAGCTGTAATAAATAAATAAGTTTTGTTTTGTAGCTATCAAATCCTCATACATGGTCGTAACAGTACACGGAATCTAATCACCAACTGTCATTTGAAAGTAATAATTTTGCATTTAGCTCATTATGCCGCCGTCTTCGAAAAGCGGTTGAAGCATAACATTTTTAAAAATTCAACTAAGCATTCAGTTGGTGATCTTTCGTAACTGTAACCCACCGTGTTTAACCGCGAGCTGTAAATAGTAGACCGCAGCCGTACCGCGCTCGAAGCCACTGTAATAAAAATAAAATGCGGTCCGGTAGGCGTCCAGCAGTAATGTCTCGATGCTGGTTCTGGTTCTGTTTTGATTCCTTTCGCCGTCGGAATCGGAGCACAAGCAACGACCGCAAACGCATCGTTTTTCAACGCAGGCTGTCTCACATGGAAACCATCTGGTAGGCGCCAGCAGCAGCAGCAGCAGCAGAACCCTGCGCTGCACCGGAACAGTGTCCGAACCGGGCCTTCGAGCCTAATGAAGCGCAGAGCGGAACCTGCATCTGGAACAGGCCCGATTACGAATCGCATTAGCATCAGCACGAAGCCTTATAAACGAACAGTTAGTAATCGGGTAATCGTGGCAACACTGACACTGCCATGGGGTTGATATAGGGCTAATTACGCCAGCGCTACGGGGCGATGATGGCAACAGCTCTCCGTAAGCAAATCCAGGTCCAGTTCACGTTCGACCAGGTTCGGTCTTCGGGTCCGGGTCCGGCTCCATTACTGCTCATCCATGTGTGCCAGCATGTGTCACAACTGGCTAGAAATGTCAGCCACTCATTCGCCGGAAATGGCTCACATCTCGCTATACGCGCGGTTCAATTGCGTCCGGAGTTGGGCCTAAACCACTTACCCCGTGGGTTTTGGGACGGCGGTTGCGAGTCCCCCGGGGGTGTCCCACGCTGGTGCCTACTTTTTGCCCTTCTTCTTCTTCTTCTGGCCCTCGGGCCAGGCGAATCCCCGCGACTTCAGCACATCCTGGATGTTGTGGCAAATGTAGTAGGCGTTCTCCATGGCCGCCTCGTTGAAGATGTCGCCCTGGAACTTGGACGACTTGCCGCCCTTGCCCTTCCCCTTCTTGCCCTTGCCCTTCTTTGGCTTGGCTTCGCCGTCGTCTTCGTCCGGCTCCTCGGTTTCGGCAGCGGGCGCGTCCTTCGCTGCCCCACCGCTGGCCCCGGTGGCCGCTCCGCCGCTGCCGCCTCCGCCGCCACCGGCGCCACCACCACCGCCGGCGGCCGGCTCTTTGCCGGACTTTTTCTTTTTCGCCTTGCCCGCCATTCGCGGCGCGGTGTCCACTAGCCGTCGACGGACCTCCGGGCGATACTGACTCGCGGGCGATACTGAGCGTGACCAGCGTTCCGATCCGTATCGATCCAACACAGCGCGTCGAGACCGGAAGCGTGCCTTATGGCAACGATAGCCAGTTGGCGCTGAGGCGCGTTGCCACAACAAACCCCAGACTCCTGACCACCACCGCCGGTCGACGTGCAGTTGGGCGTGCGCACATCACGCTTCGGCTCAGCCGTCGTCCAGGGAGTCTCGGCTCGGTGCAGCAAACTAGCCGCGGACAGGAGCGGCCGCCCACCGGACGGGACAGCGTCGCTTCGTAGGTGGTCTCGGCTGAAGAGCCGTCGCCCGTCGCCTAATAACGCTCTTAGCGCAACATCAATTTTTAATAATCAATTTTATGCGGGTCTCGAAGAAGCTGCACGCCAAAAGCAAACGTTATGGAGCAACCCCGGTCGGTTGCTGTCGGGGAAATTATTCGGCGATCGGGGCGGGGGGTGTGGTTTGCACGGTGTGGCCAATAAATCATGGCCAAATGCCTGCTGCAGGACCGTCCAGGGCGATCGAAACTCCCCGATCGACGCGATGCAGTTGATCAAATATAGCCGCGTCGCGTCGAGGCAGGAGGGATACCATTTTTTTCCCCCGTTTTGTTTTTATCGTGCCGTTAACGTATACTTTGCCCCCTCCTCCCCCTCCCCTCGGCGGGCCCCAGAAGACCCGTTGGCCGAGTCGGCGACGTTGGTCGGTCGGTCGGCCGCGGCTCCCGATATCGGCCGCGGCTCCTAATCGGTTCGCGGCGCGATGTAAACTGATTGTGTCAGGACTCCCATCGATGTGCTCTGTGTAGTGGTGCGTCGCCATAAACCATGACTCTACTGCTGCTGCTGCTGCTGCTGCGGTTGCTGCGGCTGCTGCGGCTGCTGTGCTGGAAGATTTATGAGCCCCCCGTTCCTTGTAGAGTGCCTTGTGGGTACGTAACGCCGATCAGCCGATGCACACGACTCGGGACGCCCTTTCGACGCTACATTCTCACCCGCTCGAACGCGCCCGTGCACTGTGACCCAAAAATGTGCATGACCTTACGGACGCGGACACGGCCAGGTAAAGTACATCCTTCGGATCACATCATCGGTTCAGTGAGGTTCAGTCGCAAATCAGCACCTATAGCTAGTGGCAGCCATTACCCGTTCAACCAAAGTTCCCAGGCCACAGCCGTCCTCGAGGTTTTTCCGTTTTTGCTTCAGTGCAACCAAGTCAACAAACCGTTTGACGTTTCGCTCAACAGTTCGCTCAGGGTTTTTTGAGAACTGTCACCTGATGTTTGTTTACGTTTGGGAACCATACTCCATTGAATTACTAGTTATCCATTTAAACCCTTAGTCTAGAATATAAGTCTTAGTGGTATTCGATCACATAAGCCTTACCGTAAATATCTGAAGAATTTCTATGTTTCCATGCATTTCTATTCAAATAACCCCGCGGTACGTCCTTTGGAAGAATTTATTCGAGACAGTCAGGTTCTTAGGAGACCGAACTACACTATTCCAGCGTTGGTCTTACAGGCGAACAGGAACAATCTCTAACTTTGTTCCACACTGTAGCTAATAACTGCCAGAGTTAGAGTCGTCAAGACGTGAACATCAAATTAAAATCGAGAGAAAAACCCAGATAGACAGTGGCGACAGAATTACCGACTTACGACTGACTGACGCGACAACTAACGGAACATCGGAGCCGTAGCACAAGAATAGCTTGGAGTGTGGGATCGCCTTCGGATTTCGGTAATGCTGAACCCAAAGGCCGATTCCATGTTTCGAAGCCATCGAAATACGCCGGACGAGAATCGATAGGAAGAGCCAGGTCAGGGCTTTGACAAGTCTCGCGAAACGCAAACCCGCTGTTAACGGAGTTCGTCCACAGTTTCGCTTCCTTCGCGCGTATTCCTTCGGAACGTGTCATTCTGCATCTGTGTGGGGATCTCTACACACATACGCGCGGGCGCACAGACACACGAGCACACACGAGCTCGTCGTCTTCGGCGTCTCAACACCTCGGCGATCTTGTCCCGGCCGATCTCTCTGTCTCTCCCGGGCGTGGTCGAAGAGAGTGGGTGCCACACAAACGCAGCTGCACTCTATAATTAGGACTTCATTAAAGGGGTGGTCCTATCAATTTTTTGTCCGTTCTCACAGCTCGCAGCTCTCGTTCGCCCGGGCCCGCGCTACTTGACCGTGTTCTGTGGCTGTGGTTTTGGAGTCGGCTCCAGGTCCAGCGGACCCACACCGTAATCAGATCGAGGGAAGAACAGATCGTAAGCCGTCCGTTCGTCCGGGACGACGACGACGCCTTCACTGGCCGGGGCGGAAGGGAACTGCCGGTATGTAGAGCCCACCTGTAGCCCAATCCCGGGGCTCGTTCTGTTTGCTCACGTCGTGGGGCTCTGTCGTGCGTCGTAACGGTTTGCCCACTTGTTCTCGGCTCTCGGCCTGCTACGGCCGCCGTAGTGCCGTAGCATATCGCCCAGCACGTCGCACGTCTTTAAATTGTTTCGGGTTTTTTTATTTCGGTTGTTGTTTTTATTTCTTTATTCAGGATTCAGTTTTTATTAAAAAAGAAAGAAGGATGGGGTGCCGAAGAAAACCGGGGCCTAATCGGCTCAGATAGACCCGCGCATCAACCATCAGTCTGTCCATCACAGCAGTCGCTTCGCAGAGAGGGTTTGCGAAATAGATCTGGATGCATCGATCCACCAAACCAGACCACGGGCTAGTGAACCGTGTGATAATGTTATGAGCGCTAGGTCAGAAAACATTTGAGTCCAGCAAGAATTCCGATTCCGCTATGGGTAGAAACGGGATCCATTGGTCGAAGCGTAGCGCAATTCGGTGGGTTGATCAAAACTTCACTCCACACGGTCCTTGGCGGTCTTAATCGAGTTCATTTGGGGCGAGTTCCCCGAAGAAGCCGAGAGAACCCGAAAGCCTGAACAGTTCGCTCCAGCTGCCGCATATCCCTTGCTCTACATCTGGACTTTGCTGGCAAATCTGAAAAACTTTTAAAACTATGCAAACGTTGGTAACGGTAATTAACGTTGATTTCACATTCTCGATACACTGGGTTCAAATCCGGATCCTGATTCATTTCCAGAAGCCAACGGGCCATGTTAGGGTGTGTGCAATTTATGGCACATGAGATCTAAAATAGGGCCTTCACCTACGCCTTACGCCTACGGGCACGTATTTTTTGCCTCTCCATTAACGTTAATCCGTTAATTAAGTGTGCTTCATCACCATTTTTAAAAGGAGCGATTCGTCGGGTTCTAGACCAGAACAAAACTTCGCACCAAACTCTTGTCACTCGTGGTGGGTGCAATGTCGCGATTGCCATTGCCAGAAGAGTCAGATGAAGAAAATATCAGTCTAGGGATGAATGTGCCACACGAAAGTTCGGAAGTTGATGTTGCACTCATAAAAAGCCATCAACGAAAGGATAGAACGATAAAAGAACTTTGCGATTTGGTAAAAAACGGGTGGAATAATGTGCCTCCGCATTTGAAGGACTATAGTAAAATAAATGCGAGATTAGGGATATGTTATATTTTGATGACCGTATAGTTATACCAGAAAGTTTGAAAATGAGCACATTAGAAATGTTCCATAGCAACCACGAGGGAGTTGTAAAGATGAAAATGAATGCTAGGAGATTTATTTAGTGGAAGTGGTTCGACAAGGAGGTAGCGAACTATGTGAAAGTTTTTCAAGTTTGTCAGGTGCGTCAACCCGTCCCAAGGGAGATCGTAACCACAAAGTGGCCGTCATGGGATGAACCTTTTGAGCGGATACACCTAGATCTGTTTCATTGGGAGGCCAGAACTTTTTGATCATAGTAGACGCATATACTAAATTTATCGATGTTCGCTTACTGTATTTAGCAAGAGCCAATGACATCATAGAACAAATAGACTCTTTTGTTGCGAACTTTGGATTGCCGAAAGAAGTAGTAACGGATAATGGTCCACCTTTTAATTCGGCAGCATTTGTCAATGTTGCGAGGGAGAGTGAGATAGAGTTAAAGAAAACATTACCGTACCATCCGCAGTCCAATGGGCTAGCGGAAAGAGGAGTGCGGACTGTAAAGGATGTGCTTAAAAAGTTCATGCTGGACGCGAGGTACCAGGCATTGTCATTAAATAGGAAAATAAACAAGTTCTTGCTACAGTATAGAAACTCACCGTCCACCGTGACTAAGACTAAGAAGTCGCCCAGTCACAGAATTTTTAAGTATACTCCCCGTACGGTGTTAAGTAAACTAAAACTGTTGAATCATCTGGATTAAAATTAATTTGCAAACGGTAAACCATCAATTTAGGCAGGGAGACCGGGTAATGTACAGAAATCACTTCAAGGAAGTAGTACGCTGCATTCCGGCTAGTATACTGAAAAGAGTCAGTCTGGTTATCGACTGACTTTATTGGACGTAACGTATCGTATCGTAACTTAACAGTAACACAACTATTATATCCTATAATACAGTGGATTTTTGTTTCGCCAGCCCCAAATACGACAACTCTATTTATCACCTCTATTTATTTATAAGACTCACCACGCCACGGAAATAAGTTCTTAATAAATTCCAAATTTTCTGCAAGCGTATTCAGGTCGCACTTCGTAAATGTAAACGTTTTTACTAAATGTTTACAATTTCCAGAATGAAGTTTGACGTTTTTAAAGTCAGGTGACCGGTAGTCTACGTGTCTAAGAACTACAGTTGTGTTGTTAGTGTAGTTAACAACAACAACAAACATTGACTCTACGCTTCCTACGCTGCCGAACATTGCGTTCAAAATAGTAGAGCCATAAATAATGGAATAGTTAACGTGGACGGTCATATTTGCCTAATCACAGCCCTTATAGCAAGTGAAGATGGAAGTGTATAATCATATAAATCAATAACAAATTAGATGGTCGCCAGGTCCCCAGGTGGAGCCGGTTGGCTGAGAATGGGACATCCAGCGCAATCTGTAGTATCCCCGCTAATGCTAATGTCCGACTGGAACGCTCGGTGGGGCAAGATAGTTATGGAGTTCTGTTTTCCGGCGGGGAGATACATGCAAATTAAATTGAGTACATGAACCCGGACGGGCTCGGCTCAACGGACGTGTGAACGATTTCGGAGGCCAAAACCGGCAAGGAATTGGTCCATCATCTCCCAGGGTGCGCTCGGTGTTGATTGGCAAACAGGTCCTATTGTGGTTAACGATGCTGCAGCTGCCGAGCTATGAGCAGAGCAGCAGGTTTAAGTCGGCCCGGTTTGGCCATGCGCTAATTAACGGATCCGCTTACACGTTCAACTGCCACACATTACCCGTATATTAGCTAAACAATTTCGTTCCCGCCACGCGGGCCTGCTGTTGGCCTCGGTTCGTCCGAACGTCCGGTGACGTCCAATCAAAGTCTGGCCCAAGACGGGACGCGCACCGCCCCAGCGGGGGCCACCACGACCAGGGACCGGAGAGCAAAGTTATGATCTTGCCCCGCGTGACGATCGAACTGAAGCAATCCAGAAATCAAGTCCTACCTAGAGTCCCGCGGAGGCCGTGCGGTCCATTAAGGAGCCGTGGACCTTTTTGGTCCATTCCATTCCTGCTGTCGAGCGGAAACGCTGACAACACAACACGCACATCACTCCCATGCGCTGACGCTGCTGTCACCTTGCCGCCAACTCAAGAACGCAAGGAGGAAAAAAAGGCTGGCTGCCGTGGGTCAGCTGTTCAGTCTGATGCGCCGCGCCGCCCGAAAATGCACTCTCGGGAATGCCGCCTGAGTGCGAAAAGCCAAACCAGGGAACCAGGGTCCCCGGGTCGGGCGTCGGTATGCGACATTAACTTAATGGCCCGGACCCGGTGTCACCGCAGTTGTTCTAGGAAGTTCCTACCACTAAGCACCACTTTCCGAGTAGCTGATTACCCTTTGTGTCGTCGGTTTCCGTTGTCGGTGCCTCCCGTTCCTGGGTCCTCTCCGAGTCCTCCCGTCGGATCCGTTCGGGCCGGTTCGGGTTTCGGGGACTGCGGCGTTGCGGCGGCCCGCCGGAAATAAACGGCTGCAATTGTCATTATGGTGGGTGCCGCTGCCGCTAAGTGGCAAGAGGTGTATTTCATAAACTCCGGGAGACACCGCTCAAGAAGGCTCTCGAAACCACGGACCGGGGCTGACGCGAGGGGAAACCCGAAAACATCGTTCTCCGTGTTCGGGGTATTCCGGCGCTTCCGGGGGCCCCGATTCCCAACTCTCCCAAGTCCGCCCGGGGAAGGTCCGGGACGCAGGGTACAGCGGGGCCGGAGTTTTATGAGTCCAGCGGGAAATCAAGAAACGTATTTTAAAAATTAATTTCAATGACATCTTCAATGTGCGCGCCTCCGCCCCGAGGCCCGAGCACGAGAACGGCGGGATGGATGGATGGAAAGAAGAGCACAGGGTGCGCCCGTTGCTAAGCACCCGAGGGAAAACCTTTCGTTAAATCTGGGCCCGTCACCCGCCGAGGGGCCGAAGGAGAATCCGACGGAACCTCGTGTGCCACGTGTTGTGCCTGGGTACGCTGGATTAGCCCCGCTTGGTTCCCAGTACACCGCTAAAAACGGCCTAATTTTATGAACTTCCGGCTCGGCGCGGCTACCGGGAAAACTACCGGGCAACGAACACTGGAAGGGAACCAAAAAAAAAAAACGCTGTGGCGCTTCCTTGAGACCTGGAATTAGCGCTTCGCTTGCCGGTAAATTCCTTATTGTGGTGTACCAAAAGTCGGCTGGAAGTCACTTAGAACCTCTATGGTTGACCTGTGCAAAGCCTTGGCCAACTGGTTGGCCAACGAATCTTGGGAATCTCAGATGAATAAAGATATTGAAAAAGTATTAAAGCTTTATTAATTTTGGTCAGTGGGTTGGTGTAATATACTCGTACCTCCGACCTTTCTAGAATGACAGGAGTCAGCGGGTTACCCGTGCAGACTGGTTGTGACCTGGAACTACCTCCGTTTCGAAATATAGAGATTTTTTATTTCTTTGTAAAGATGTAGACTTTGTCGATACCAAAAGAAATGAAAAACAGTTTGATTGATTCCCTTGAGGTCCTGCAAAAACATACAACACTACTAGGGTGTTCAATAAGTTCGTATGGTCGATACCAGAAGGCACTGCTACGAGCCTAACTTTTTTGTTATATTGGTACACTCTTCAAATGAAGGTATTTGAAGTTTCATTTCAATCGGTCGCTTAATTTTTTTTACAAGGCATTTAGTATCAACGTGTCACAGTATTTTTACAACAGAAAAAATCACGTATCGTGCAGTGACTTAATTATTTTTTTTTGTGGAAGGTTTAATAGTAAAGGAGATTTATGAACGAAAGTTGAATGTATATGTAGGACTCTTCACCTTTAATTTGGCGGTTAAAAGGGCGGTTTCTGAGTTTAAACACGGTCGTAATAGCCTTCAAGACGATCCATGGCAAAAACGTAAAAAAACAGAAACAACGCGTGAAATCGTAAAAAATCAGGATATCGTATTGCAAAATCATCGAACCACTTAAAGAGATTTAGTATAAAGCCTAGTCATCTCATTGAGCAATATAACCAATATTTTGACTAAAGTTTTGGGTTCCTAAAAGCTGTTTGCACAATGTGCACCGCATTCGCTACAAACGCATTCGAATGCATCTTTCTTGACAACATTCAAAGTATTTTCGATAGGATAAAGTGGACTTTGTGCATCGAATCAACACTATGGATGAGACTTGGGTCTATCACCATGATCCTGAATCAAAACAAGAGGCTAAGGAGTGGTGTCACACTTTTTCTTCGGTTCCAAAACGAGTTCGTCCAGAAATTACCTGAAAAGATGTTAGCATCAGTTTTGTAGGATGCGAATGAAATTTTGATTATTTTTATAACATTCTAGACCTACTGAAAGTGAAAATTCGTGAAAAAAGCCCCGTTTTATAGAAGAAAAACATCCTCTTTCATCCGGGCAATGCGCCCTGTAACAAGAGCATTTAGCAAATGACAAAAATCCTTGACTTAAACTTCGAATTATTGGAATATCCATCGTATTTACCAGATTTGACCCCTAGCAACTTCCATCTGTTTTCAGACCCAAAACTGCTGAAGCGTATTTTGAAGGCGTTTCAGTTTTTCGCTTCAAGGATGGAAACCATAAAAATGATGTTTTTCTTATCGACCATACGAACTTATTGAACAGCTTAGTATCTTACTTGCAGCTAAACCCAGCTAAGAAGTCGTTTTTATTTTTCATTCTAAGCTCAACAGCCAGGTTGATGAAGAATTAAAACAATATACAATGGAAATAGCATTTGAAGAATTTAAAGATATAAATCGGTTATCGGAGGGTCATTTCTCATTACGCGTTGCGTTGCTCTCCCTGTCACGCCGCTATCGAAAATCGAAACCGACGACTAATTATAGATCTTTCTTTGCTGTTACCTTAACCGATCTTAAAACGTCACCATTCCAACAAGCGTTCGTTGTCAGACAATCAGATCAGAGACTACCAGCCGACGAATCGGCCATCGAAGCCATCCTCCAGTGACGTAAAAGCGCCGTGACTGTTTTATACGATCCAATATGACAAAGTTGCTTTCGTGGTCGTTCAGGCGAAACCGATAACGGTGCGGTGGGCGGTGTAAAAAAGGACAACTCGGCAAAACGGCCGAAACGCAGCCCTAGTGGCAGGACACTGACACTGCACATCCTCCCTTGCGGTATAGTGGTCCGCTGCACCTTGCTCCAACTCAATCACGGGTCATATACAGCAAAGATAACGATGCGTGGTAGTGGATTTGTGTCTCTCTATTCCGTTTCCGTGAAATCCAGCCACAGCCGGCCGGCACCCGGCGCCACCAAAACACCACCCGTGGATCGGTGGTAATGTAACGCTTCGCTGACGCGGAAAATTGTATTGCTCTTTTCGCCTCGGAAACTCGAGGGGTCGTCGTCCCAACGAGGCATCGGTCGCGTCGCATCGGTTATATCTTTGATATCTCATTTATATTTGTTAGGCCCTCGGTTTGCGACGCCACACGCCAAAAGCCAACCCTGCCTAATCTCTGATACGCATCCTCGAAATCCCTAAATCCACCTGATCCATCAGAGAACGGGTAACTAATGATGTTTCGTTCGTCCCACCCAGCATGGCGCTCCGGCGAAGGGACTTCACCCGGAAGTCGCGCAGCGAATTAAAGTGTATGAATAAGACATCGACACAGGTTGCAGCGGGACCGTGGAACGGGTGAGGGGTTTCGATGTGAAGGACTCGGGGACGCACAGCAGCACGGGCACTCGATACCCTGGGGTAATCGGGATGTGTTTGTGTCGGTGTTTTGCTGCCTTTTTTTCAGTCACCATCACCATACACCGAATGCAGGAATGGAATGATTGTGTGACTCAAGCAGTTTGTTTATTTTACTACGGGCTACTACGGATGCAATCCGTTGGTTGACACTGATTTGCGTTGGGGAATATCAGCTGATTATCGTCCTTCGCCATCTGCCACGGTGGACTGCTGTTTCAAGCGATTGAATTTCGATTGCCGACACAACCTCATCAACTCTTGGCAAGTCCTCGGCAAACGACAGGCATCGACAGGCGGTGTAGCAATCTGCTCAATCGGGCGTTACAGGATCTTACTTGAAACATGCCTACTATCAAAAGTGAATATTTACAGGTTCACTTTGGCTATAGGCTTCCGTTATCCATCACCGGATCCTTTTTTGATGTCAACTTTTCATCACTTAGGAAATTTTGTAATGCGCGAAAATGGTGTCAATCTCTTGGTGCAAGGACGGGACTATTTGCTGCATGCATTCAAATTTTCCAACTAAACTCCCGGAATTTTTGGCGAATCACTAAAGACGTGCGTAACATTTCGTTGTCCTTGTGGACCACAAAACCATATACCCAGTAGTACCTTCCTGGCCGTTAGTTCTAGTTTGGCCACCGGTTGAGTTGCTTCACCACCCTTAGACCACGAATATTTTCAGACAATATTGACGTATTTATCTTAAATCTCATCCCCAGTACTCATCCGTTTAAGAAATGGTTCGATTTCATTCCGTTTGGCCAAAACTTCGCAGATGGTAAATCGAGCCATTATGTTTTTTGGTGTAAATAGGGTGGAGCTGAAACATCGAGCTTCTTTGTGAATCCAGTTTTGCGCAAATGGCTTTAACCTGTTCGATGATTCATAAAAGTACCAGTAAAGTACCAGTTATAAAACAAGCCTAAACTTGAAACTGTACGATCGATATTTCACGAGATATCGATGACTAAAGTCATCTACCAAGAAAATAATGGATTACTTTTCCCCCGCCCCAAATATGAAGTTATTTTCATTTAATTGTTGTTTACAGCTGTTTAATTCCAGAACCATCAGCGAAACTCAGCAAGGGAAGCGATGGCAAACCAGCAAAAAAAAATTACCAAAACCAGGATGTAGGCCCCCCGCTGATAGTGCAATCGGTAACGCTCGTCGCTGTCAACACAGCTGGCCTGGGTTCGAATCCCGGGACCGGTTGTCGGTTGGTTGCGATTCCCGATATCGGCTTGACATGAGGGTTGGCACGGGCCTAGAACAACCCCGCCCGTAAAAACGAACTTGTTACGAATAGCACCAGAGATATTAAAAATGTCTCTGGTGCAGGCCGTCCAAAAGGACGAAGGTATTAAGCCGCGCTTGGGATGGCGAGAGTACGTCGATAGAAACGCAACAACGGCCGAGATTACGTTGTGGAGGACGAAGGCGCTCGGCCGCGACCGCGGTGGAAGTAGTCTTCGATGCAGTCCAAGACCGCTCGACGGTTCTAGTCGGATAAGTAAGTAAGTAGCCTGTAGTCAAATAAGTAAATTTTCCTGACTTGAAACGCCGCATGTTTTATTAGTCTTATTATTTTCATTCTCGGCACCAGGCTGAGTGACATTTTCAATAACTTGTATTACATGACTTTATGAAACATTTTCCACGAAAAACGTTCCATGAACGCACCACAGTTACTTCCGAAAAACCAAGCAGCATCGAGCACATTCCTTCGTTCACGAGATTCAAAACAAAACAATTGCACGGCCGCCACTGTTTATCTTATGTACAATTTTCAAACTGCATCATATGCGCCTAGCGTGCAGCTCTAAGACTGCCACATTAGGTAGCATTCAATCAGTCCTTCTTAAAAACTTTCCTTACTCGGTTAGAGGATCCCACTATCATAATTTTTTTTTGTTCGCTTCCGTGATTCTTAAGTCCCTAAACCTACACTTTCGGGCAAAAGTATGTGATTCCCTGCTTCTCCTAACTATACCAAATCTGGCGCACATAGCCAACAGCCCAATATTGTTTCCATGTTTTCCCTTGTGTAGCCGTTTAACATAAGTTTGACGCAGGGACCTACATGGTTTCAGCAAGTTTAACATCATCGAAGGGTGCGACTTGTTACCGTACGGATAGTTTAGTGAGCTTACAGAATATAATTCGTTTATTGCTGACGAGTAAATGGATCCCGTTGGCACTTAACATTAAAATAGAACTACTAAACAAGTGTACAATAAATAGTTCTAGCGTATGCGCTAGTTAAGCAAGGTGGCTTCTTTTCGAAATATTTTCATAAAACCCAAGTATTGAGTGACTCGATTAGGTCATAATAGTTGTGAGCTAGAAATAAAGCATCACACACTGTGCACGTAACGTCAGTAATATTGAAAGCGCGACGGCCCCACTTTACAATGGAACGCAACTCTATAAAACAAAACCTGTTCATATTATACTACGTTGGTGTTTTTTGACTTATGCAGAGACATAACATCCAATTCCAATACTTTAGTATGCATGAAAACCATTTGCAATTCAGACGTAAGACGTAATACGATTTAAAGTGAAGAGACCTGCCTTTCATACTTAATCAAGAAAGGACTCATTACAATATTATGCCAGGAGGGGTTGATTTCAATTACTTCTTACGTTAACTTCAGTCATTGCCCAGCAAGCGTTAGTTACGTTAGTGCCGTTGAATGCGACCACGACATGACGAAGACTCCAGCTATTACTAAACGTGTAACACATTAGCTAAGTGTTCATTAAAGTATTTTCCGACTTGGATGATTTAAGTTGCTGTCGCTGTTCGCAGAACAAGCTACCTAACGGGGCGAAAGACGGTATCGGCATAGTTTGTGTCGGACTAGTTACAGCACTGGCACTGCTAGTGGTGCTGACAAAAGAAGACGAGCTGCCGGACGACATTACGCCAGACAGCACCGGTGGCCTAGTGGGCGAGTAGTCAATCTTGCTGCGATCGCGTATGGGAAATTTATTTCTCACGCAACTCAGATCTAACTCAAGTGTATTGAACCGTGGCCTTGTACGAAATTTGCTCTGATGACCACTCTGCTTAACGAAAGCTGGATACTTTGAATCTTGATCCTGCATATGTGGTTCATCCTTTGTCGTGCTGGTGTGAACAGTTGATGAATCGATTTTATTGAAAGGCATACCGGCGACAGTGCTATCGGTAGTACTAGTAGCTTCGCCCGACACATAGGCGACCTTAGCTTTGTTACTCTGCGGTGTGGATGACAGTTCATCCAAATTTTCCAGACTTGCTTCATAAACGCTGGCAAGCGGAGGAGATTTTAACAAAAATCCGGCTACACCACCGGCAGGAACCATTTTACACGGTGCCCCGGGCGATAAAAGTGGTGCTGGATTTCTTAGCATCGCACTGTAGTTGAGTGCATGTGTTTTGCCTGCCACTAATTCAACGGTATGCGTTACTGAACCGGTTGGCCCAGAAGTATCTTTCGAGTCTGGTCTTACCGAGAAATCGGCAGGCTTGTTTACTTCTGGTTCATGACTACTCATTGCATCGTAGAGCACCCCAGAATGTAGATCAAGAAACAGCTCCTGCAAGAAACGGCGGGACACCAACCGAAACGTGTTTGAACTGAGCATGTGACACACTTCTGAGTAGAGACAAACGTCCTGGAACGCATCCGGGTGTGACTGCTTTGCATCGAGAAGAACGCTACGGGACTGTTTATTCCACACTGGATTTGCCATTCGTTGCACGTGGCGTAAAATACTGTTGGCAATATTTTCGTCGGCTACCTTCTCTCCGCACATTGCATCCCAAGTTCCAGCTGCATCATCTGTGCTTAACTGCGCGCTATTTGTTGCCTGTTTTGCGAACATGAATTGTTCACCCAATGCCTTCCAACAACACCGAAGACATTGAGCTTTACTGTGGTTTTCGTGAGACCATCGCTTGTTGTTGTCATGTTGAGCAGAAGTATTCGTTAACGGTGACGCGCTTGGCACAGCTCCTATTTTTACTAGCTGCTCGTAATCAACATCATTTTTCTCTACAGATTGCGGGTCTATGCTGGAAATACTTTGGCATTCGGACTTTCTTGTTTCCGTGTCCGTTACTGGTTTTCGTTTCTCCTTCATAGGATGGGTTTGAGGACGTTCGGAAGCTGTATGAAAAACGTGCGTCTGACGAGTTTCATTCTCGGGAAACAGTAGCAAAATGTTTGACGGGAAACATATACCTGGCGAAGAAGAAAAATTGTAGTTGCTGTAGCGAAATCATCGCTGGTTTTTTTTACCCATGTAGCAAGGGCCGCTTATGCTCGTCGACGTTAGCAAGGTACTTATAGGTGTGGGCATTGATATTGCACTATCATCTTTGGTCATGCTATTAGAGAGTTAAAAAAACCGGAACACAAAAGAACACTATATTATGGAACATGGAAAAGACACATTAGCATGACACCGGTTTCTTACAATGACTCATTGCGATATTTGCGGTCGAGGCTGCGAATCTTCCAGCGCAAGTCTAGGTCTTCGTCTATCGATGCAAAACTTTGAACAGGTTTGCCAAAATAAGAGGGAAATCTTGCTGTAGGTACAAGAATTAATGAAAGCACATTATCACACTTTATACTATATATGCCTAAATCATCCGTAGGGGAGTTAGTAAATAGTTTGCGATGCATACCACTCATATACCGATGCTTCCTGTAGCTGTGCGAGTCCACCTGAGTAAAAGATGCCATTTCCTTGTCCATACCTCTGCCAATCGGCCCTGACCGAGCGTCAGTTGCATTTGATGAGGTTGACATGGGTGATCCGGATATAAACGACAACCGACATCGAGTGTCATCCATAGCACGAAAGTGCTGCGGTGAAGAAGACGAAGTCTCAGTGTTCTCTAACACTTTGTGCTTAGTTTCGGTCGATTTTTCGTCTTCCTCTTCTGTGGTTAGCACATGATGGTAATAATCTTCAGCGTTCTTGCTCGACAACGAACTCGTCTCGGGTGAAAACGAACTATACGGATCCTTGATCGGCCAGTGTGTGTTTCGGTCGTGTCGCACGCTGACCCAGCCGAGGGTTTGCAGTACTGCAGCTCCTTGGCTGGTGCTGGCTATGAGACACAGACCACCGAGTGTCGTAGCCCGTATGGAGTACACATCTGACGATCGTACCAACTGTACCAGCTTCCCAAAAAACCATGGATGACATTCCTTAACAAACTCGATCGCTTCCTTGCTTGTGCAAGTGTGGCATGTGGCCCATATAGCCATCTTAAGCTGCAAACAGTCGCGCTCGTCGCGGCAACGATTGCTACGTACAATGGCCATTAGTTCGTCCACCTTGCCGTGGCAGAGCAGCTGAGAAAAGCCTCGATATGTTTGCGCCAGCTGCCCGTAAAGGTGCGGTAGAAGGTTAGCAGCCACGTTAGCACCGTTGGTAGTACCGTTCGTGCAATGTCTCCGGCTGTACGTGCCATCTTCTGACCGAACGTGTTGTGTCAAGTTAGCGTGGGTGTCCGATTCAACCAGTAGAACGTAACGCTCATTATAGGTGGATATCCATTGCTCGATTTCGAGCACGACTTGCGCAGCAGGATGGTTCAGACCACGTGGAATTGAGTAGAAGCGCATCATTACCATCTTGGCGCGATCGCCTAATCGATCGAGCTGAGGCCAGAAATGTGCCAGTTCCTCCAGGTACACACGTTCGTAGCAAGCTTCTTCCAAGAGATCGACTACCGCCAGCACAATGCACCGAGGCTGCGACTCGCCCTGCATCGTACCAACCAGTTTCAACATTAGCTGGATACCCCACACCTCAAAGTTGGGCAACCGAGCTCGCAACAGCACACGTAGCATCTGTATACTGTACAGGCGTGCTTTTGCCGACGAATGCTTCAGAAGAGCCTTAGCAAGTATGCTACGTGGTTCTCCTTCCATAGTATAGTCCAAGCCCGAAATTATCAGCTTTATATAGCAGAGATGATTTGTCTTCGATACGATCGTGGATAGTTCCTTAAAAACGTCGGTGTTTCGTAGAATCTCCATGCCACCCTCCGTCCGGCACATGCGACCAATGAACAGAAAGTACTGCTGGCACATTGTGCTAGTCATGTGCTGGGGGCTAAACAAACACTCGTGCGCCGATTTTTTCGCATGAATCGCCAGCAGCTGCCGACTGATGTCGGTAAACAGATCGGTTAGGATGCGAATACACTCTAGCTGTAAAAAGCAAACAGGATAGCATTACGAGTTGCATATTTCCAGCTTTTCTATGTCGATCAACAATGTAGATCTTACCTCGGGCGACTGGAGCATTGCATCGATAAGTTCCAGCCCAGCAGTAACGTAGGCAGGAAGCTGCCTGTTCGTGCTCATTAGGTCCTGGTGCGAGAAGCGATTGTTGCTCGGCTTGAAGTAATCCACTAGCCGCCGAACAAATCGATTGTTTTGGTCCTCCAGTTTCATTCCCAGCATCTCGGACTGCGAAACAATTTACATGTACAATATAGCTTTAGTTATTAACAGTACTTTGTAAACTGAACTATGTCACGCTAATACAATTTCGGAAAACCCAGGTTTCAGCTGAAAGTGGATGTGACGGCATGCCAAACAAGATGTAAAAAATCAAAATTGCCTTTCAAAAACGTACCCGTAGTATTGTAATAATGATGTCCCAATCCCACATGTTGGGGTCCTTCAGTAAAAGTACGTGCGATTCTTTGATGAGCCGGTCGCTTTCCTTGATGCTGTCCCACAATTGCAGTAGTTTGTTTCGTTTAGGTGGTGCACGCTTTGCAGGAATTGTGCAACTGTCAGGCGTATCCCATCCCGGTTGCCTGGAGAAGCTAGAGCCGTTTGGCGGCGAAAGCACCTGACCAAACAGACTTCCAACAACTCTGCTCCCATTACTTATTGAATCATGATGCGACCGCTTTATTCCATCTAATGTGCTGTACTTGAAGTTGGTAAATGTTGGTACATTTACGGCTGGGATGCTAGCAGAAAGTTCGCGCCGAAAGGTTCGCGTATTGATCAGTTCGCCGCTCTGAATAATGCAGTCGAGATACAGACTGCACGATGCAGGCCTGTTTTGGAGCATCAAATGAAACTGTTGCAATGCCGATATGGCGGCCCGGGCCTGGTGGTTTCCTTCGATGGCCCGAGCGACGAGCATCGGAAGAGCAGCTGCCGGCGTAAGTGCACATATTTCAGCGGGCAGTAAATGGTGCAGCTGGTAGGTAATTTTCGCTAGCAATATTGTGGCCCGTACAGAGATAAATGTATCACTCGAAATGATAACTTCTATGAGCGCGTTGAGCAATCCGTTTTCGACGAAACAGTAAAGGAGCAGAGCAAGATGAATTTCACAAAGATTCGGCACACTGCCGGCTAGACTTGGCAAAATGGACATGCCCTCGGCGGCGACGAATCCCTCATTCAAACGCCATGCATCTTGGTATTCGGCTGGATCAACCACCAGCATTGCAACCGAGTACTCATCGGTCCACACAGGTTGTGCCAGTCCGAGAAGCTCGTACAGTAAGTCCAGTACCGCTTTGCGTATCTCGAGCTGGTTAAGGTACAGTATTTCGATCAAGGCTCTCAACCCCGACGGCCGATGCGGGTCACAGAACTCAATCGTTCCGGCCCAGGAACGAAGAACGGACAGTAACGCCAACCGACTACAAGTGAACCTCAAATCTCGGGCATCCTTATTCCGATCCATAATACCAACACGATAGGTGAAGTCGCAGTATGGTGCCGCAAAGCAGTCTAAGTGGACGGCAGCGATTTCTCTCGTCCTGGGCCACTCCAGCATGTACAGCAGGACTCCACAGAGACTCTCCGCAATCCTGGGACTATGACACTCGAGTACATTTCGTGTGATGACACTAACGCCTCCGCACTTAATCAGCAGCATTGGGTTTAGTACTCCAATCTCGCACAGCGTCGCCAAGCAGCATCGCAGCAGCCTATCCTCACCACTACCGACTTCCGTAGTATTTGTGGTGCCGCCGGCACCAACGCCAGTTCCGCTTCCACTTTCTCCAAGGGCGACTAAGCAGCGCATCACAGCAGGACTCAACTCGCTTGGGGCAACAGCCAGCATACGCCGCACTATTTTTAATGCCTGTATACGTTCCTCGTCATTCCGCAGGATCACATCCAAACTGCGACACACCAAGTGTGCTAGGTTAAGTGAATTGAATACATGCAGGTCCTCCGGAACTATCAACAAATGGCGCAACGCTCGTAGAGCACCTGCGCGAATCTGAGGTAGTTGATGCAACAGATTGTGGCTAACGTAGCCCATTAACTGCTTGTTCGTGAAACCGAGAATACCTTCGCGCTGGCCTGCCACGCAAGCATGTCTTTGAGCAGTTACGTAACCGCCTTTGGATGTACTCATTTCCGTTGGTCCCATGTCGTGTTTGCATCGATCAACCAACTTGACCAAAGCGTTAAGGAGGCTCAGACGCTTGTTTACGGACGTTCGTGAAGAACACAGGCCTGCTACTATGTCAATCGTATTCTCTCTTGGTGTCTTCGCCTCATCTATATAGTAGCAATCCTCCGGAAGAAGTCGGGCTGCAACGAATCAAAGTAGATTTTTGACATTTTTCGAGCAGTTTCCAGATTTACTATACTTATATTTACTAGACTAGATTTACTATGTAGGTATATGAGTTGAAAATCTCGGTGTTTTAGATGAAGAAAAGATATAATTTTTATGAGAACCTCAAAATATTTCACTCAAAGTAATGCCTGGTCGATGCTACACCGGGTCTGTACTTTAAGAGTTAAATTTGTACTTACACCTTTGTCGTAGACTTCTCCGAATCATCCAGCTAGATATCGCCATTTTTCTACGATGTTGGTTGATGGATGGTTGAACATAGAAGTACGGTTATTGGACCCGTTCTGGCTATGCTTATTGACTTCGTCCTGGTTCAATGAGCTTCCAGATAATAATAAATTGATGTAATTTATTATTTGCAACACATTATTCCATTAAGTAGATTTTCCCAGTAGACAAATTTGGTATGGTATTAAATGGTATGAGAAATGTAGGAGCTCCTCGCTGATAGAACAGTCGGTAACGCTCGTCGCTGTAACGTAGCTGGCCTGGGTTCGAATCCCGGGACCGGGGTGACATTAAAAACGAACTGTTACGAAAAGCACCACAGATATTAACAATGTTTCAGGTGCAAGCCAAGACAGCGGTTGTAGCGCCAAAGAAAACGAAGAGAAATATATGGTTAACCCTGTTTGATTGAAATAAAGTGCCACTACTTCAACACCACTACCGTTAATGTCAATTTTAATGCTGCTGAGTTGCTTTGTGGAAATATAATGCCAATGAGAACGACTTCCATCTAGTTGCCGTGCGACCATTGTGCGACCCTGAACCGTATTTAGAGTAAGATTCCAGTTTAATGCATTGAATTCGTCATTGAGGCTCTAACGCCTCTTGGTCTGCCTTTGACGCGATGTCCTTGTGGATTCATAGTTAACGCATGTTTGCCAACTTCAGTTCCGCTTCTGCGTAGTGTGTGTCCGCGCCCCTGACATTAGCATTTTAGTTCTTGCGAATTCATTATTTTGTTTTGCTGCTCTTATAGTTTGAGAGATTTTGATAATGAAGCTTCTTTCATTCCTTAGCGTCATGTCGCTGTTGTAATATCATTCAAGAGACTTAGAGCATGACGCTTATTTCATCTCTTAAGGGAAGCGCTTTCCTCGCCTTTTAAAAGTTACTGTAACATCCGTTGTCTTCTTATGGGAGAGCAATCAGATGCAAGGGTGGCAACAGACCAATTAACACCGCGATAGGCACGTCCACTCCCGACCACGGTCGCTCGCAATTTTAGCGTCATGTATTGATCTAACTAGGTAGACCTCAACATTGTTTACATGTATACAAATACATACAAAATACAAAATACACCAATCAACTGTACCATGTTTAACTGAGTAATCTGTATATACAAACACACACACATATACATACATATATAAATATATATTGCTGTAGTACTACTACATGTATCCGTTATGACGTTGCACTTAGTAAATAATTATTGCACGATGTATGGCTTTAGTGAACAAATAAAGTTTATTTTTGGTTTCGCGGACGGAAGCAATTTGAAAATTTTTCATATTTCATAGATCACTAATAACGACACTGCGCTGGGAACTGGGAACCACATTACGACGACTTTTTCCCACTCAAAAGAACGCGTTCATCGCGGTTTCTGTAGCGAAATTCACGTTTATCTTCACATTCACATCTTCTTCATCGGGAACGTGTCAGGTGAACTGCAAAAAGGAACAAACAAATTTATAACCATATCATAACGGAAGATGATTAAGGGTAAGGGCATAAATGTGGGATGGGGTCCGCGGTATTGGTGCAGGTTTTTGGATTATTTAAAGTGTCAAAGATTACCTATAACAATGACGCCATGTCTGCAGCAGATTGATTTGTTTTGCCAGTCAGCAAAGCACACTATAGCTTATGATTACCATTCATACTTTTCTTATTTTATAGTTATGCAGTGGGTATGTAAACCATTTCACATGAAGCACGCTGCCTGCAGTGGCTCAGTGAATGGTTTGCGCCTTAAATTAATTTTTTTTATTGCTTTCTTACGCTCTTCGCTGAAGCTGTTGCGTGGCTTTCTAGATGAAATTCATATTTTGGGTCCTATTTTGAAACTCGAATGGTCGAGTGAGCACAGCAAGCAACAGTAAGAGAAAGCAGAAAGCAACAAAAGAGAAGGCAGAAAGAGAAAGCTATAGCAAAATGACGCTCGAGTGAACGTTTGAGTGAACGTTTGAGTGAACGTTTGAGTGAACGATTGAGTGAACGATTCAGTTTCATAAACGTGGGGTAAATTTTTCTATTTTTCGTTCACTGTAAACCATGTAAACTCTCGAAGCAAAATATGGATACTTAGCTGTAATGCTGAAGCGGCTACTGAAAATGTTAAATTTAAAAAAATGTATAATCACAAACCTTAATTTCTAGTGATGAAAAATTTTTCTGCAGGCCTTCATCGTTAAGGTAATTCGAAGATCTGCTTCGATGATTACCAACACAACAACAGGCTGTATTATTGCTGTATAATCAGCAGTCCTTACATTTTCCATTTAGTTGTATGTAGTTGTGATACGATGGCGATGGCTGTCAGCAGTAATGTTGTTGAGGGCGGTATTATTTGGTTACAATGTGAAGCATTTCTTGGAAATCCTTCACCGAATGAAGCAACCGAAACAAAGTAGTAGTCTCTTAGTCTTTATGTAGCGTAAGCGACTTAAATCCGTAGATTTTTGCGCGTCATTAATTAATAGTTTTCTGTGAGCAAGGCGATAGTTCGAATCCTGGCCGTGCACCAACCCGGCTGTAAAACTTTAGGTTGATATTTCGTACTGCTCTGCAGCTCGGTTGATAACAGAGAAAAACCTTGCATTATTTTTGAAAACGTCCCATTTTCTGGAGCTTGTGAACAGATGTTATTTTAACAAATTTACAGTTCACTATGTGACTTTATTGTCGTCTTTCCAATTGAAACTCTGGTATTATTTTCGAAAACAATGTGAAATGTCATCGCCGTGGCAACCCTAGGAAATCCCGAACTGTTGAGCGTTACGTTACGTGTGGTAGTGTGATAGATATAGCTAGCAAACAGTGGGAATCGACGCGTTACGACGACGTGTCTTAATGTTTCCTAAAGGTCGAAATTCCGAAGGTCGAAATTGTCGGTTACTGACAGGCCAAAATCCTGCGACGAGTGGGCAAAGCAGCGCACATGCATCTCCAGGGTTCGCTAGTGCTTTCAGCGAATGTTTCCGGCAGGTGTGCTGAATTAAGCGAATTAGAATGATGCGGACGCTTAATTTTGGTAGACAAACCAAGCCCAACCGACCGAGTCATGTGGACCGAGTACGTTCACTGCCGCATGGGTGAATACGGCTGCGCGCGCTTTTTCGTTCGCTTTTCTAGATCCCCGTCTGCAAACCCACACTATCGCAAATGGAGCACACTGTGTATGTGCACCTTTGCGTGTATGCTTCTCTTTGGCTTTCTATCGCGCACCCATACCAAGGCAAGCCCTGGCCAGGGCTGAGGACGAGGTTTCAGTCAGTGGTGTTAGTACATCCCGTACAAAATCGGAGCCCATTCACGAATTCGGGCCATTCAATTTGCTCGAGTTAGATACGCTACGTTTTCGAAGTTGAATCGTAGCGTTATTTTCGTAAACTGTATGAAATGTCATCGGCACATCATGTCGTGCATCTATACGGAATTGACTGAAAACGTCTCAAGTCCAAGTCATTGCACTTTTACCCGTGTGCAGCAATGGACGAAACTTAGCGTAACAGTGTCAACAGCCGGTTCGTTGTGAATGTTCGGGTATTCATTAAAATGTGATTCGTTCAAATGTGGGCTTTCGCAATGCGAACAGGAATATTTGATTACACCAAGTTCGTTACCGCGTGGCGATTAATAATCGTAAACAAACATGCGAATAATCCTACTCGTGCCAGATGCAAAAGAATAGGCTTTTCGAAATGTTGCAAAGCGTTGTCCGCGTGCGCGTTACCCGATTGATGCGTTAGTTCACGGTGTTCGGCTGACACCGTTTCAGGGAAGAAAAAACACGAATATTTGTTACTTAAAATACTTGTGTTACTTGTGCAGTCGTTTACCATAATACATCATCTATTTTGGCAAACCCATTAAGTGTAATTTTAGTTCATTACCGCACGATTTGAGTATCGGTGTCTCCAAGTTAACCTCAACTTCGGTACGATTGTGCGTGCTTGTTTTCGTGTCGACAGTTCGATTCTTACGTGATGTCTCTGAGTCCTCGTGTCAATAGAAGTCAACTCCAATATATATTATCGCATATATTATATATTATATATTATTGTTCGGTAATGCAATTAAATGTAACAAAAACATACGAACATTGTCAACTTCATCGGAACACCTTAAAGAGTTTTTGTGTGAAACCGAACCACACATTTTTTATTGTAGAGATACTAAAGCAATAACGCGGCGAAGTAAAGAGGAGCGGTAGTGGCTCTGAACTTTGCATTACTAGCCTATCGAATAGTAAAATGACACATCAACAGCAGCACCGGACGGGCACAGTCCCGGAACAGTTCGACTCGGCCTCGGATGGTCTGTCGATACAGTACGCAGAACCAACAGCTTCTGCAATTTCTAATAGCATTTGTGCATTGGAAGGGAACATTGGTAAAACACCGTTCCAGAGTAGGTTAATCACCAAGCAGGAGCACGCGGACGGATCTCGAGAACCGAAGTTAATCAATAATCCCGGCCTCGTTCGTACGCTCTTTCCACTCTGCAAAACGATGAACGAAACCAATGAGCCTCGTAGCGACATCCGTATCAAAAACAGCTACGACAAAAAGGATTCCAAAATCTACACAGCCAGGCCATCAACTACGTGTACACGGATTATGCACTCTGAACAACATAAGCAGAACCTCACCCCAACGCTAGTCCCAAAAGTCAAAAAGCAACTGGTCATTTACAAAATAGGAGAAGATACACTTGTCAAGCATGCAGATGACCGCTTTTACCTTGGCACAGTGATTGGAGTACGTGAAACGCACTGTTTGGTGCGATACGATAATGCTACGGTGGAATGGTCTGCATACGAAGACATGAGTAAGTTAAGCCAACGGGCCATCGAAAATACGGGCCTGATCTGTAACATCTGTGAGCAAGAGTCTGACGAAAAGTCTCTCGAAATATGCGGACGTTGTCGTTGGGCATGCCATCTCAAATGTGCCCAATACGATTTGTGCCTAGAAATTCTCAGTAGCCTAGGGACGTGGCTCTGCACAGGTTGCAATCCGCCAGAAGAGTCTGACGAGCACGGCAGCGATGGTGGCCTCAATGCTTCGGTTGAACCGATTGAGGAACTTCAGCCACGAATTCACAAGGATCAATTACCGTATCTGTTTGACGAACTTGAGTGGGATTTGCGCCACAGGAAAAATTCGGAAGGTCACTATTGCTACTGTGGTCAGGATGGTGATTGGAAAAAGGAAATGTTACAATGTCGGCGCTGTCAACAATGGTTCCACGGGAGATGTATTCGAAGTTTGCAGTATCCGATTTTCCTAGGGGATCAGTTCTACTTTTTCCTCTGCACAATCTGTAATTATGGACACGAGTTTGTGCGACGCCTAGAGATCAGTTCCGCTGATCTTATTCATCTTATACTTTATAATTTAATCGCTCGAAATGCTAAACGATTTTATAATATTCGTCATGCGATTGTACCATACATAGAGGAAAATCTGCGCACACTGCAGCTACCCGATCAAGTAAGATATGTTTGTTAGATTAGATTAGATATGTATGTATTGTTTCTACCACTTGATCACTTCATCCTTTCAATAAATACAGCCCTAATCGTAAGTGTTTCTATATTGTGTTTGCCATTTGGCTTGTCTTTTTGTACGTTGCTTTCTGGAAATATTGAATTTACCAACCAATATTGTTCATTGTTTGCTTATCAAGCATTTGTATACTACATTGAAAAAAAATCGCTTTGTTGAACTTGTAAGGGCGATGAATTAGCCTAGTTGTTGGAGCCGCTGTTCACAAATGCACAGCTTCACGGGCATTGTTCGTCCTATATTGAACCGTTTCCGTCTATGATTTTCCATAGTTTTATGCGGTTGATTGAATCGTATGCGGATTTCAAACAGATTTTTAACAAATAATATGTTCGCAATGTTACCAAACCGATTACCTTGCGCTATTCTATATTTTTTTAAATGTATGTTTCGTGTTTTACCTATTTTCAAAACATCTATTATTTATTTATTATTATTAGAACGGGCAGAGCCGTATTAAGCTCCAACTTAAAGTTTTGCACTAAAGTTGGTGCTTTGTTAGAGTTCGAACTGACGTCTTTCGCTTAAAAACCGATTAATCGGTGCAGCGAGATGGATGATCAACGGACGAGAATCAGCTCAAAACATCTAGTCTTTGGTACAAACACACAATCATATTCATACTGCTTTCTCACAGTAAAGGTATTGTCGTAGGCATACATAAAGCTATTGTTCTAAAATTATGTTTCCATTCCATTTTGCAGCTTGTTCTTATGTCTACTGACTCGCGAGTAGAATTAATTCTACAAACACTTGAGAGCAACAGACTGCGGTTTCTTTCTATGGGTAGATCCACAATCGATAAGTTATGGACATTGAAAATATTTTGCGCGCCGCAAGTCCTTCCTTGTGTGATTCCTCAGGACATAATTATCACCGAACCTGTTCTCAGCCAGCTAGCGTTGAAAAATCCCAATCTACGCTTTATTCCCCGCAAGTAAGTAAATAAATATGAATTACATCTTAACATAGATATGCTATTATGATATACACTAGCATTTGTGCTCCGAGATCGATGTAGAAGTGGGGTTTGTAATGAATATCACTATCTATTAATTCAATTATAGGTATTTGGAACACACCTTTGTGAGCAATGCCTGTTGTCGAGAGCGCATGACTGGCAGCAAGTACAGTATTATTACAGTACAGGAACCGGATGATAATTTAAGCACCACCTCGACTTCGACAGATAGCACATATTATGAAGAAAACAGTTCGACAAGTTCAGTAACAGTTCGCCGCACAACTGTTTTTAACGATCTGCCATCTACAAGTACGGCTAAAAGAACCAGAGTACAACGAGACCAACGCTCCATTGAAAACAACACAAAACCTCAAATTAAAACTCATAGAAATTGCCCTAACGTCGCTGACACTAGCACAAAACGAATTGCCGCCAGAAAAAATGCTACCGTCGTAAGACGAAAGTTTATTAAAAGGAAAAAACCAAAGGCGAATGCGAGTCGCATCACTGTGAGGGAGCTTCCTCCATTGCATGAGTTGATTCCTCCGTTAAAAAACTACGAAGGACGAAATAATCCTTTTCATCCCTTGTTCAACGAAAGGCATCTACAAGGTCCGATAGTTGCTTATGGGGATCGTCCTGAGGAAATCATTCCATCCGGCGCAAAAAAGCGTAAATGTTATCGCAAACCGGTAAGAAAATAAGTTCAATATTATTGCTCTTTGTGACTAGTCATAAATGTAACGTTCAATTTGCAGATTCCTTATCATCTACTTCTCGCGCCTACTACGAACCCTGACAATAATATGGCCTCACATATTAGTGGCAACGGTTGTAGTAATGGTTATGATCCGAAGAAGCAACAGCAACGTGACATAATCAGGTCGTCATCTAGTAGCAATGACGAAGTGAAAGACGCCACTAGTCCGTTACCGACTACTAGTTACATCAATCAAAATATTAAAGAAATCTACCCAACATCTTCAGCAAATAGTACACAGCTACAATTTCCTCGGTACTCTCGTCTTCGGTTTCGAACCGAAAAAAATTATTCGGACACGAAACGTTACAAGCCACGCAAAGATCAAACGGAAAACAAAATGCAAATCCATCCATCATTGGCAGTAAGTGAACAACTAAGTTTTCCAGTGCCTGTAGATCAGAAGCAGTGTGATTTTTCAAATTACGTAGGTTATCTTAGCGTCAGTTCCAACGAATCCTGCCGAGGGCGAACATCATCCTCTGAGTCAATGTACTCAATTTCATCGATTGCGTCGACCGTGGGCGTTGAACAAAATATTGAAGGTAATATTCCCATACGTAGGCTAAATTGTAGAGGGCTAGCTCCTAGTGAGTTGCAATTAACTCTGAGAGAAAAGCAGGGTAGCAAGTGTGTAATCAGAGGAAAACGTACCTTGTTGGATGGCACAATTGAATGTCTTGTGGGCTGGGATTAACGTTTTATATTTTGATACGGTTTACGGGGAATTGTGCCAACGGTACGGCCCAGCTTGTCTAGTTTTCAACATCACGCTGAAGCGGGCCTTCCGTGACTCTGCAATGGAGACCTCAAGAGTTGATCTTACAATCCAAGATAAATGAGAGCAAGATCAAACCCATGGTGGCAACACCACCAGCAGGCCTACCATCGGAGTGCATATGTGCGCTTGACGTACTACTAGATGGCCAATATTGCGGAATCGTCTCGAGCTTCAACTATCTAGGGCAAAGGTTAGCACTAACAACGATGTAACAGCAGATTCGCTTTGTAGTGCTAGTAGCAAACAGGTTATTCTACAATACGAAAAAGCTGTTTCGCTCACATCTCGTACCAATACGGTTGAAGGTGATTCATAACCTTGATAATCCCATTACTCACATACGCCTCTGAGGCATGGAATCTGTCCCAAACTAACGAAATTTGAAACATTAACTTTGTAAAGTTTGATAGAAGTCCTAAATGTTTTACCATTGAATGTACAATTATTCACCATAGTTTTCAATAGACGTTAATAATTTGCGACAGACAAAACATGGTGCAGCCATTCCTATCATTACTGAACTTCCTCTTCTGTGGCCCTCTGCTGTGATGAGTGATTCTTCTTCTTACACGTCAATGACAACCGCCGAGCAGTTTTGACGTGCAACAGAGACAATGTTAATCTCTATTGCTTACAGTAACGTTGTGTGTTTTATGGGTGGGGTTGTTGGCCTTGCCCCAACCTCTTTGTCACACCGGTCTAGGGAATCGAATCCTGGTCAGCTGCGTGACAACGACAATCGCTACCGACTAATCAACTGGTGCAAGTATGTCTTACTACTGTCGGCATTTATTTTGATCTCCATAGACATATAAAGAAAACACACATCCATCTTTTTTCCTAGTAGCTTAAACATCTCAAAATTACTCACATCATTAGTACAAACAGGCGCGTTATTTATAGGATAAAATTTCATTGAACTGAACCAATTCCTTCATATAGCTAACGATGACTGAATAGCTTTACTTGGAACGTGTCACGATGCCGATTGAACGACTGAGCAGACAACTAATGACACAAAAAACGCATCCCAGTCTAACATTTATTAATCTGATTGTTTTCAAGTTATGAAATGTACCAGTTTTGAATGTTGTACGTAGTTCCTTTTTTGTTTTCATTTTATTTCATATTGTCGTTCATATACCCATTGTTAACTAATTATTGCGGAATATCTGCGGCATCCTAGACATTGAAAGTATGTTTTATTAACAGTTTTCGACAATTTAATAACACCTACTATGAAATGGAATCATTTTGACAAAGCAGCTTGCATGCTTACAAGTCTTCAACTATCATAACATTCCTTTGACATCTCCATAAAAATTTCTATCATAGTTTTGTTTTTATTTTGTTTGGCTGGAAGTTGAGCCAAGAATTTCGCTTTTTTCAACAATAATTCAATAATCTGCGGGGTTGGTAATTTAATGAAATATTTTAGAATCTAAATCATATGCTCTAATACAGCATGCCCAAATTTATCAGAGTGTTATTTAGCAAATTGTTTCATTAACAAGCAACAATGAATTTTCTATCGTCCTGTACATGCTTCACGGGTACACTTTATATAATGACGGATATGATGTTGTTCATGTCGAGCTTGTGTAAATATTTAACATAATTAGAAAAATGATACAAACATCTATGCCATTTATGCAGACAACCTGCATTGAACGAATTTCAAAAGATAATTCGTACTAGCCGACCCCGCAAACTTCATTACGCCAAAACGTATCCAGAAACATCTGCCAACGTTAATTACACCCTATAGTTTTTTCTTTTATCGAACTTGGTTGAGTCATTTCTACGCTAGTCTGCGGCAGTCTTCATCTATTTTTAATCGATAACTCTGGTTGTTCGACTGAAAATCGATGATGATCGGCGCCGAAAATGTAATTTTGTAAACGCAAATTAAATAAATGGGTAAGTTATAAGTAATGTACGAGAGATTCGAAGCGCCTTCGCCTTGTTCATCATTCTCAATAAGTATTGTAAAGAGTAAAGTCCGACCACATGAGGCGCGAATAAACGTTCTGGCATTTCAGATAAATGCCAAATTGTTTGCGCTTGTGTCAAAACGTTTATGTGTCGGCCGAGGCATGAACCCGAGCGTAAAACCGAGCGTAAACACTGTTTGCAAACGCTTTGTTTACAAACAGAGGATAACGTAAGTTCTTTTTTGCTGCTATAGCAACCAAATCTAAAAAACAGAAAAAAATATTCAGAAATCAATTTATTTCTCTTCGATTTCAATTTATTTCTCTTGTTTTCGTGAACCAAAAACACGAATGTAAACACGTGTGACATTTTGGTTTAATATTTTTGCCTCCACACAAAGCGTAAAGGATCTGACGTTTTTACGCTCCAAATTACGGTTCGTGTAGCGGCACAGTACCACTGATCAGATTTTTACCATGCGGCAGATCCTTGAAAAGATGATTAAGTTTCGTAAAAGCACTTACCATGTTTTCTTCGATTTCAAGGTCGTATAACAAGGCATAGTCAAAGTAAAGTTTGAGGTTGTGGAACTATAATTAGTTTCGGAATATTGGCCAAACTTATCAGATTTGTAAGAATGACCATGACCAACGATGCAAGCCGGCAGGAGGTGTAGGGGTCTAATTTCTTCACTACCAAGGGTTTTGCGCCGAGGTAGCTTGTATCATTTTCAATATCGCGCTAGAACGGGTCGTCCGGTTTATTCTATGAGCAAGCTTTCTGCAGATAAACAAGGAAAAGACCAAATTTTTGATAGCACCCGTACCCTCGTATGTGTAGAGGGACAAATGAGAAACCTTTAAAAGATAGAACTGTACCACTGTATTCCACCTTACTGTCGTGCAGCGTATACGTCTTTACAGACTCCGTACCATTCTGAACTTGTTATGTCAAGAGAATGGCGAACAACGAGCTAGCCCGTTAAGTCAAAGGCTATCCAGTATGGTAGGGGGAGGGGGGGTGGGGGCGTGTGGTATATCTCGTGGTATCTTATGAATTCCAAAAATAGCGTTAATCACTTTTGTCATTCAAATCAGTTCTATTCACTTGGCTGATTTTGGTTTGGCTGATTGAACTAAAGCAAACAGATAATTTTTTATTATATCCATTAGCATAATTTTATTTCATTATTAATTAAAACAGTTCACATGTCTTACTTGACATTTAGTATACTCTGATGATTCGCATGGCGTTTTTCTGTAAACTTTGAACTCGTACTTATATATTATTTTTTATCAAATTTCTACACAGCAGAACGAATTTTACATAAAATTGATTTGAAATAGTTCTAAAGTTTTGTGTTTTGCCTTTGAAAGCTACGACAATTCGACAACATTCTTTCTTAACTCATGCTCTAATCTATTTGTCTTTTTAAAATCACAACTCTATACAAATTTAATTTCACAATGTAAACCTGCTTGACAGAGTGGACGTTTCACAATAAAAAAATAAAATATTCATGTGGACTAGCATCGTCGTCTTTTGAGATAATATATTTCTTGTGTTTCTGTCGAACTACACGAGGCGCAAATGAATTTTGTAGCATTTCAGATAAATTCCCAACTGTTTGCGCTTCTGTCAAAACGTATATGTTTTGGCGGAGGTGTAAAAAGTTTGGCATTTATCTGAAATGTTAAAAACGTTTATTTGCGCACCGCATAACCGGCAGTTTCACTATAAAAACGTTGTACACAGTACACACAACATTTATAAACCACCGTTCAAGATGGTAATCCATTGCATACAACCAAACTTCACTGAACCTCTTCATCGAAAAGTGTATAGAATACACGAAACACAAAAAAATGCCCGTCTGTATAAAGAGAACGTTTTGATGAATTACTCTAATCATTTACTAATCGTGTTAAAAATAGCGCTGCCTAGTTTCATTTGTCCTCAGGTCTATTTGGTCAACTTAATTGTTTAAAACTAGTTTTCACCTCCGTGATACATTATCCTAATTTATCCATAGAGAATGAGAAACTTATTCACATTATTTCGAGCCGAGATGCTATCAGTAGCCTCTCGCACATTATTTGGTTAGAGTTGGTTTTGTAATTCTTTTCTATTCTCTCTCAATTAATGTGTATAAACTAGGAATGTGTATCGAATAAAACATTAGTTGAATGGGATGATCAATTAGTTCAAAGCTCGATCAACGCGAAATGATAGATAATTCATGTTTTCAAAATGTTTGGTTGGTATAGAGCGTTATGGCGCAAACGACGAGTTAATGTCGCTGAGTTAATTTAAAACAAAAAGCCGATATTTGTTCAAACACCAAATATCAATGGAAGCAAAACGATCAGAAGCCAGAAAAGAAAATAACGTTCACAGGTAAAAGAAACGCTTCTTGAAAGACCAAAGACTACGAGAACTAGAAGAAAGTAGAGTGCGCTACGAACCTACAAAGCAGTTTTACAAAGCGGTAACAGCTAACTGAAATAACTTCAATACCTAATTCAATACCAGGGCAATGTTGGAAATATGATCAGTAATCAGTGAGAGGTCCTCTTGCGATGGGCTCAGCATTTTGATGAATTACTCTACTGAACTGCCCGGTACGGTCATTCTACAGTCTGAGAAAAGTACTTCGCTCACATCTTGTGTCAAGACGAACGAATGTAAGACGTTATGCAGAGCCTTTGTAATCCTAGTGCTCACATACGCATCTGAGTCATGGATTCTATCCAAAACTGCCGAAAACCTTTTAGCAGCGTCCGAGAGGACGATTGATCTCTGGAAGAAGAAGAGACTCAGATTGATTTTTATCCCTGGAGGGACAATGGATCCCTGGAGGGAGGGATTTTTTATGTGTGGAGGGACAATGAAGAAGCCGCTACAACAGCGAGCGGTACGCACTCGTGCAGCGTATACGCCTTTCCAGGCTGCGGTGTGCTGGTTATGTCACGAGCATGACGGACGATGAACCAGCCCGCAAAGTCTTCTTAGACCGTCCACAGAGACAGAGGGGGCGTCGAAACCCCCGTTTGAGATGGCGGGACAGCATCGACTGCCATGCTAGAGCGGCCGGGATAACAGATTGTAACACGAAGGGGGTTGAGGGTGCCACACTGCAGGCCAAGAGGGTGCCTTATTGCAGGCTTGGCGATTGTGATGCCGAATAAAGGAAACAACATAACATTTACAACATTTACAATAGAAATAACGATTAACTTGAGAGCAACAGTTGAACAAAAAGGAAATTGTCCCACTTTATGAGGTCATTCGTTTTAGGAATAAATGGACGCTTTGTAAAAGAGCAATTATGTTTGATGTTTTGTTTTCTGAATACACAGTCTTATGTTATTATTTCTTAAGTACGATAAGTATTTCGATATTTATTTTGCTTCATTAAATCAATTGCTTTTCTCTGTAGATGCATTTTTACGGTTCATTTTGAATGATTGCAAGCGTTTTGATTGAGGTGTTGGAAACATTACGCCACCACTACTACCACTGGGTTGAAATTGTTTTCAGTGTTCATCACTTCGGAAGGCGATTAATTAAGAAATCAAATTAAACAAACAAACCCACCACTGCCAACGGTATGTGATAAATTGATAGCCAAAAACACCAACGGAAATGGAGGTTAGGTGCAAGACATGTAATGAAAAAGGGACACATCTGGATTATTCAGAACATTTTGTTAAATCTTAAATCTTATTAATTTACGTTACCTTGGTAATGGGCAATTGTAGCTAATTCGAAAGCATTCAGTGCCGATGCCAAATGCGGAAAGTATGATGCAAACAAATTAAACATGGAGTAAACAATGATAGAATGATGCATAAGCATATCACAAAACTAGAAGATTTCCGAGGCGTAAGGCTAGGCGATTTTTCTTAATATCGCCTTTTTTCGATTTGCCAGATCTGTGTAACAAACAAACAAACAGATAAAATATTGAATAACTAATCACTATCTCCGTGCTCATTGCTCAAATTCTATCGGCAATATAAACGTAGCCTTTTTTACTCCAGATGTGGTTCCACTGCTTTCTTTGTTCTGTTAGATTGTGCCCTATGATTGATGAATATTGGATCAGGTATGCGTAAACCAGAGCAGTAGAAAATTTTCATGTAAGAGCTATCAGCACTCCTCAGTCCGTTCCTGTAAGCTTACTAAAAGCTATCAGCACCCAGTAGGGTGCGGTAAGATGGGTTTATTTCCCTGAGAATGTTTCTTAGAAATAACACACGTTGAAACCAAACAATGAATAACTAATCGAAAGTACCGATACGAAAAAAGTAAGTGGAATGAAAATATAAGTTAATTGAACTCAAAAACGAACTAAACAACCACAAACTGTGTTTTTAATTTAATAACTATCCGAACTGATGTCATAAGTTTTTCCAATTGGGAATTCAGCGTTTGCATTTGAAGTTAACTACTTTTTTCGTAAGGAAACGGTTGGTTCCTATATAGTTTGATCAGACAATATTTTTAAATAATTCAAATTACTGTTCACCTCAGTTCCTCCTCTCCAATTTACGAATACTACCATACCATATACGATCCACCGGTCTATCTACGATGCTACCGATAGTTGTTTTTTCGTTAAATGCCGAGTATGTCACATGCAGTTACATTTTTTTCCCGACTTTTCCAGAGCATTTTTCAGCTCCGCAAAGGCACGGTTTATCAACGTTGAATTTTTTCCAACCATAGTTGAACGTGAGCTCTTCGTTCTGTAAGTAAAGCCATGAGAAAGAAAATAAAACTTACAAATTATTATATGCCTTCTCAGTGTGAGAAGTAGGCTGAAGTCTACCTAGAATAGAAGGAGGTGGACCGACGATCAGGGTTAGTTGGGAAGCGTCAGTTGAGTTGCGCAGTGGAGTTACTGTGAAGAGAAAATAAAGCCCCCATACTGAACCATCCACCCGATCTCTTACACTGATATTAGTATCTTAGTATTATTAGTATTATTTGATGTTAGTATTTGTATATTAGTATTTGTAACATTGGGGTCTCATTTTTATCCTGTCAGTACAGTTCCTACCTTATTGATGGGTTTCAGCGCAAATATACCAATAACAGGTATGTTTTCCACAAGCCACCTTTGTGCTATACAGTTGGGCTCGCATGAATGGTTTATGAACCGTGCTAGATTGCCTTTTCGTTTCCCATCAATGTACATTCCTTTGTCGAGTTGCAGGAAGTAGAAATTTGACTCGCTTCGCTTTGTCATATGTTGGAATCTACGTTGCAGCTCTTCGTCATTGATAACCTCGCCGACGTATTCAATGACGAATTGGTCTCTATCGAGTTTGACTAACGTCACCAGCCCATCTCCTCGCTCTGCGAAATTACACACTTTTAGTGCTGGGTACTGGTGTTTTGAGAACCGCTGATTCTGGCATCTGGCTCCCGCTGGGCACGTGTTGGGGTCGCATTCGATGCAAGTTGCACAATTGATGCACGTTGAGCTGCCTGCACATGGATCTTTAGAGTTCGCAATACAGTTGCACGTGTTGTCTAACGCTTCCTCTGATTTCAAGGATGTCTTTTTCAGAGGGGCAATGTATTGATTCTCCATGATTGCAGAAAACGGTTGCTCGTTGATATTCTTCGTATGATAGCGATTACGGTTTGGGTCTCGATTTTCTATTATTTCTGTCACGTCACTGCCACGTGGCCGCAACGAGGTGTGCAACTGCAATAGCAAAAGTGTGGGTGTGAGTTTTTTTTTATCGAGCGATGCTTTTTTCGCTTACGTTGTCCTTTTCCGAATGAGAGGCGGACCGCAGGCACATTTTTCTTTGTGGTTTGTCCATTTTGGTAACAGCTATGATATTGGCATTCGGAGAGTATTATCCTATACTGGCACTCTACAAGTTGCCTTTTATCAGTCGGAGAGAATAACACCACTGTAATGTTTCCTACAATGATAGACACAAAACAAAACATGTTATCTTGAAATTCTCAATTAACAACGAGTATTTGTACAACTTACCGGTACTACCTTAAGTATTTGGCGTATTGCTTTGTGTGTAAAATGAGAAACTGTGTTACTTTGTACCTCGCTCCTTTTTTCGCTCCTCGATCCTTTGAACTTTTCGTTCGTTTGCCCCTATTTTATGACATTCGAGGATGAAAAAAAAAGGTTAACAAACAAAAATCAATCAAATACATTTATTTACCGGAGTAAATAATATAATAATAATATAATAAAAATATATATAATAATTTACATTCCTCAGGTATTATTTTAGACCAGATTTTTTAATTTAAGTAACCTAAGCTTGTATTGTTGGTATTGTTGAACAGATTTTTTGAATCTAGATTTAACTCTATTAATCTAAGTGGGGTTTTTTCATATACACTAACCTTCACCAATCATCCACAGCCTCTATAATACAAAAAAAATCATCCACATGTTGTCAATGGTTGGCCGGTATGGCTGGTAACTATGTGAATAGCCTAAAACCTTAATAATTATTAGGTATAGCAATGAATTCGTGTGGTTGTACAATAGATGGCATTACTCACTAAATGTAACACTTTTTTTCTATGAGATATGTGTTTGATAGGTACTGTCATTACGCATCATGTCAACGTAGTATAGTTTTTTTGTTAGAGTGTAAACAACACCCTTTTTAAGCATTTGAACATGTCAGGTTTTGTTCCTGGTAAAGTGTTTTTGCGGGGATTACTTTAATATGACGAAAAGTGTTACCGAAAGTCATCATATTTTTATGGATGTTTATGGTGAACATGATCTTACTGAAAGAACGTGTCGGATGTGGTTTGCCCCGTTAAAATGTAGTGATTTTGGCTTTCAAACCAAGAGCGACGTGAACAGTAAAAAAAGGTTGTTGATGAAGAATTGGTAGCATTGCTCGATCGGAATGCATGTAAGATGTAAAAAGAAGTTGCCTAAATGTTAGGAGTGCTAATGATCACACCTCAGTTTCCCATCGCCTGAGTGCCATGGGAATGATTAGAAAAATGTCTTAGGGATTCCACAAGAATTGAAAAAAAGACAAGCTGATTTTTCAAAATGACAAAATGATAAGCTGATTTTTCAAAATGACAAAACTCGACCTCACATCGTAAAACCAGTCAAAACATAAAGTATGGGCCACTTAGAATCGGGAACAATTGTATGATTTCTAGCAGCGCCTCTGGTGGTCGGATTGCAAATCTGTTGATAGTCATATATTTAGTAAACATTCGACTTTCAGTGCTGAAAGTTTCATCTTGGTACGCGGAGTTTATAGAAAGTTATGCTTAATTGAACACGAAAGAAGAAAAATAATTCTGCACAATCACGTCGAAAACATCACGTGGTCTACTTTAAAAATCTCAAAAACACAAAAATTTGCAAAATCAACTATATATGCTGTGCTTTACCGTTTCTGGGAACCCAATACCGTAGATTGAAAGATTCAGAGTAGACGTCGTAGTGGAACATACAATCGGCAGCTGAACTGGAAGGTTTTAAGATCAATCGAGGCAAATCCTGGACTTTAGGTTCGGGATATTGCAAAAAATATAATGCCAGCAGAGGTACTGTCCAGAGGCCCTGTCTACAAAGAAGCTATTGGTTTTTCCTTGCATATAAGCATCCAAATAGGACACTTAAGTCAAACCTAGCCGTAAAACACGCGCTAGAAAGTTGTATGAGAAGGTTCTGACGAGGTACAAAGGATGTTTGCTTATGGACGACGAAACATACTTGAAAAGTAATTGTGGGCAACTTCCTTGACCAAAATTTTATATCGCCATGACACGGGGAGATGTCCCCTTCAAGTTCAAATTTGTATTCGCCAATAAAATTGCACGGAAATTAATGATATGACAAGGTATTTGCACCTGTGGACGGCAATCAAGGTTTTCATCACAAACACGTCGATGAACTCAACTCAATGCAAGGAAGAGTGCCTCAGAAAGCGAGTTCTATCATTTGTTAAGTCACACAAAGGTCCGGTTAAGTTTTTGCCTGATTTGGAAAGCTGCAGGGATGTAATTCTGTGGTACTTTTACAATAGGAGGGATTTCATCGCAAAGAATATCAACCCACCAAATTGCCCTAAACTCCGTCCATTCGAGAATTATTGGGCAACAAGATGAAGAAGAGTGAAAAGGTGATGCGGGATGCTGCAGAGATGGTGGGAAATCGGAAAAAATTAGCCACTGAGGAGGACCAGAAGATTGTGCAGAAAATGATGGCACGCATTCCAAAGAAAGTTCGCGATTTCATCCGACGACCGACAAAACAAATTTTTTAAATTTTTCTCTTAAAGTACAATAAAATACCTTCATTTTGACACCTGGATATGTTTCCTAAGTCAAACCAACTCCGAGATAGAGCTATTTCAATTGTTCCCGATTCTAACTGGGCCATGCTTTATCTTGAAAATGTTAACTGTTAACCCACCCGCTGTATTCACCAGATGTTGCTCTTTCGGAATAGTATTTGTTCCATCAAATGAGTAACGATTTGGCAGCACAGCGGTTGACTTCCTATGAAAGTATTGAAAAATAGGCCTCTGAGGGGATCGCTCCTACAGATGAGAAGTTCTATCGACACGGAATCGAGGAACTACCTAAAAAAATGGGAGAAAGTAATAGCTAACGACGGACAATACTTTCATTAAGGTAGTTATACGTTTTGTTGTTGTAATTAGGTCACAAATATCGAAAAAACGCATGAATTAATTGCTACACTCAATACATTACTACTTGTGTCTTGTGGATTGCTGCATTATCCTGTTATCCTTTATAGAGTGAAATTTTGACCGATAAGACGTTTTGCGGCATGAACAATGAACGTTTTGCGGCATGAAGGAAACAAACTATAAATGCGTTGTTTTCAACGCATTTATAGTTTGTTTCCTAATATTGCTTTAGCACGCTAATAGCAGAAAAGTTCAACTCCTCATAACTATAGCAGAGTCATACCAACAATTCATAAGTCACGAGAACCTTTATACAGAACTAGACAGACTTGAAAGCAGGCATACAGTAAAATACAATCGTTTTTTTAAATTGACTTACCTATCTTCGTTATCTTTTCGATTAGGGTAAAAAAGATAACGAAGATAACTTTTGGTTTTAGGTAAAGTCTACAGGGACATAATGTCGTTATGCTTTGATAATAACCGACGGGGCAATTGCCGATTCTCCCAAGGCCCCGATGATAAGGAAGAATACATGGTGGCAGGTTCACAGCGCGGTAGGTTCCATCCATCGTGATGGTAGAAAGAAAGGGTTCCATCCATCGTGTGCCAAACTGACTCGAAAGCCTAAACTCTTTGGATATTCCCTTGTCTTAAGTGCCACAGCATAACATTAAATCGTTTCAAATAACTAACGCCCTTGTAGATGTTGACGAAGGAGCATGTGACTATCTTGAAAATCGAAATAGAGTAAAAATAGGGTTTGATATTTGTAAAATGTGTAGATCAATAAGGGTGTTGAGGTGTTTCAAATGTGCGAGGTTTGGACACACAACAAAGACATGCAAATTCGAAGAAGCCTGTTCCAGGTGCGGTGAGGGGCACAAAACATCGCTCTGCAAATCAGACGTGTTGAAGTGTTTAAATTGTGTCCAAGAGAATAGGCAAAAAAGTACGGATATAGACACTCAGCACGCTGCAAATAGCAGAGACTGTCCAACATTTAAGATGCAATGGGAAAAGAGAAGAAATTCCCCACAATAGCGGGTAGGTGTGGTTATTAGTCCTCAGTATGAGATTCTATATCTCAACATTGCCGGACTGTCCACCAGCTACATTATGTTGCAGGAGGTTATATTAAAGCTCAAACCATCTCTTGTTTTTATCGCTGAAACCCATATCACTGAGGCTGAAGCGTTTGACCAGTACCATGTGACGGGGTATAGGAGCGTATGTTGTGTGTCTAATTCGCGCCACACGGGTGGAGTTGCAGTGTATGCTAGGGATTCTGTTGTTTTCAAGGTTTTAGTCAATAGAACTGAAGAAAATAATTGGTTCCTTGGCATTTCCGTTTCCCGCGGTGCGACGCCAGCGAACTACGGTATTCTGTACCACTCGCCAAGTTCAAGCGATTCACGTTTTATGGAAATCCTAGAGGTATGGCTAGAAGAATTCGTTCAGCTAAACAAAAAGAATTTGGTTATGGGGGACTTCAATATAGATTGGTTCAACACGGCAAGGTCACAAAAACTAAAAAAATTAATGACATCTTTTAACATGTATCAAAAAGTGAGCCAACCAACACGTGTGACAAGGGTCAGCAGGACCTTGATTGACCATGTTTACAGTAACAGTGAAGCTATTGCGGTACGGACGGTCCCGAATATCAAGATATCAGATCACGAGACGATAGGTATCAGAATTGGTCGGAAGTTCCCTGGTATGGACTACAGACGTAAGGTATGCTTATCCAGGTACTCCAAAGAAACCCTTTGTAAGGTAGTGGCGGATTGCTTGCAGGAGATTGAAACTGGTTTAAGTGACAAGGCCAAACACCTGTGGGAAGTACTGGAAAAAGCTGTGGAAAGCTTTTCTGTATTACGAACTGTACCAGGTCACACCTCCAGCAGATGGTACAACACAGAGCTTGCTAGGCTAAAAAGAAGGAGAGATAAGGCATATGACAAGTTCATTAGAACCAACATTTCAGAAAACTGGTATCTTTATACTGTTTTGAGAAATGAATATACTGCCGAATTAAAAAAAGCTAAACAGATTTTTTTCTGTAGCGAGATCAGTAAGCACCAAGGGAATAGCAAGGAACTATGGAAAATCCTTAAATCCATGCTAAAACCTGAGGACAAAACTGGAGTTGTTGTGAAATTTGCTGGAGGAGCCGTTTTCGACGAAGCTTCAATTGCAGAGGGTTTTAACAAGTTCTTTGTTGAAAGTGTTAAAACTATTCATAAAGGAATTGCTGATATGCCTGAACCAAAGGAGCTGAGGAATATCATCATTACAAGGCAAAGGTTCAAGTTCGAACAAATTTCGTATGACAAGCTCAGAAAGATTTGCTTTAACTTAAAAAACAAGGCCGGAATAGGAAAAGTAAACGCTCAAGTACTACAGGACAGTTTCTGTGTGGTTGGGCCGATGCTTCTTTCGGTGATTAACCAATCTTTAGAGAATGGTATTTTCCCGGCCTCATGGAAGGAGTCGACAGTTGTCCCTATTCCTAAAGTGACTGGGGCTATTAATGCGGATGAGTTTCGTCCCATTAACATGCTCAATATTCTTGAAAAGGTCTTGGAGTTTGTTGTGAAAGACTAGCTGATACAATATCTGGACGGGAATAAGTTGCTTGTCAGGGAGCAGTCGGGATATCGAGCAGGACATTCTTGTGAATCTGCACTAAACCTGGTCCTTGCCAAATGGAAGGGTTTCATGGAGAGGAAACAACCGACTATTGCTGTCTTCTTGGACCTTAAGCGATCGTTTGAGACGATATCGAGACCTTTGCTACTGGAAACTATAAAAAGGTTCGGTGTTATGGGTACTGAGCTAAAATGGTTTGCCGATTATTTACAGAACAGAACACAAAGGACAGTTTTCGGGAGCCACTGTTCGGACTCTATTGATAACACCCTTGGGGTGCCGCAAGGCAGTGTTCTTGGGCCACTGTTATTTATTATGTATATTAATGACATGAAAAGTATTTTAAAATATTGTGATATCAATCTTTTTGCAGATGACACAGTATTATTTGTCTCTGAAAAAGACATAAAACAGGCTGAGACACAAATAAATAGTGACTTGCTGGCTTTAGACGGCTGGTTGAAGTACAAAAAATTGGCTTTGAATGTCAAGAAAACAAAGTACATGATCTTGTCAGCGAAGTCAACTGACATACGGCTGTCTATTGCAATCAAACAGGAACCTATCGATAGAGTTTCAGAGATGAAATATCTGGGAGTAGTGTTGGATGATGGAATGAAGTTTGGACCACACTTGGATTACATTACCTCAAAGGTGGCAAATAAGTGTGGAGTGATCTGTAGGTTGAACAGCAATCTGAATTTCTTTGCGAAAATTCAATTGTACAAGTCAATAGTGTCACCCCACTTTGATTTTTGTGCCTCCATTTTATTCCTTGGAAACCAAAAACAGATTCAAAGGTTGCAGAGGCTGCAGAACAGAATTATGAGGCTAATTTTGGGTTGTAGTAGGTATACTTCATCTATTATTATGCTAGATATTTTACAATGGATGTCAGTTAGGCAGAGAATCGCGTACCAAACGGCAATTTTTTTGTATAAAATTTTGAAAGGGATTGTGCCATCGTACTTGGGAGAACAGATAGTTGTTGGGTCAAACGTTCACTGCTACCGTACTCGCAGAGCGGGGGATCCGAGATTACCAAACTATTTGTCAGTAAACGCCTGTAATTCCTTGTTCTTCAAGGGGGTACAGTGGTACAATAGGATGCCGAGACGCATCACCCAAGCCGCAGATCTGGGGGAATTCAAGCGCTTGTGCTCCGCATACATAAGAGAGGTCGTATAACTTGTGTCTAACTTCAACAAACCAGTAGTTACGTTATATTTTACATGTTGTATTTTGTTGTATTTGTAGTATCTGTCAAATCTTGGATCTTGTGGAGCAATCTGTCGAAACTGTGCTTGTCATCATACGCTTTGATTATGGTGATGATAAGATTAAAAAAAAATATTGAGAAATTGAATATGAAAAATTTTAATAATAAATAGAATGAAAGAGTCTAGATAGGTTTGAGACACGCGCGCGCAAATGAGGAAGTGGTGGGCATTCTGTACGAATAGAATCATTGGTGTCAATTAGCTAAAAGCAGATGATCAGGCTGTGATGATCGGGGGTGGCACCACATTATCAATCAATGGTAACTGGAGGTGTGCACTACAAACAGAGCAAGAGAAACCTGCGGCGCTCCGGAGAGTGGACCCTCCCTTCAGTGGAGGATGTCATGCATTGTCATGGTCCAACACTTTAAGGGATGGCGACCGTTGTACGAAAGGAGTAAAGCTAGATGCCATGGTTCTGGAGAGATTGCTCCCACGCCCCCTCTCGCTTATTGTTATATGTAACTATCGATAGATAAATCCGTCCTTCTCAAACCTATGCAGGGGTAAGAGGTGGGACTTATCATCATCATCACCGAAGAAAAGACAACAACTTCTACCGAAAATCTGGTAAAAAAGATTTGTCATAATCAGGCGAAACGGCTCCTATATTTAACTAAAGCAGTGACAAATATTAGTGCAAAAAAAGAAGCACCAGAAGGGTTTAATTGGACGATTTACCTGAAACGAAGATTTTAATACGTTTGCCGAAGTTCAGAGGCAACAGGAAAGAATTGCCAAACTTTCACAAGTGTTTTACGGAGCGGCCTTTAAAACGCACAGCCACCGGTGATGGCCTCGTAAAATGTGCCGAGTTTAATACAACACTTACACGAGAATTATGGAAGGCCAGAACAAGTATACAAGGAATTGTTAAATGACTTCCAAAAGATTTGCAAGGAATCTAAAACGATGATAATTGAAATGGTGAACGTGACGCGGCAACGCCTATGTTTTGCGTATTTAGGTTTCGGGTACGATCGGGCTTCCCGGTGTCGTAGTCAAACATTCATTTTGATAAGGCTGGGGAAAAAGTAATCGACGTTTTTCCCCATAGATGCCTTTAGTGATCGATATTTCGTGAAGTATCAATCGTACAGTTTCAAGTTTAGGCTCGTTTTAAAGCTGATACTTTAAACTTAAAAAGTGCTTTTATTGATTTTTGTTTGTTCTATTCGTTTGTGAGTTACAGGGGGTAAACAATGGAAGTCATCAAAGATAAAACTGGGTACATTTTACCATTTTTGTCCGATAATGGCGAAAATTCATAAATACGGCCAAGTCCGTTCTTCTTCTAAAAAAAGGCGAAAATTCAAGCTAGGCCGTTGAAATTGTGCATGGTGTTTGTGATGCCGATACTCTATCAATTAGTAACGTGTAATTTTGCTTTCCTTGACCCGTTTCGGTTATTTTTGATGTTAAAGATGCACCTCACACAGGCAGACACGTCGCCGAAAACGTCGATAAAATCACAGAAATAATCAAAGTTCATCGATATGTTAGTAATCAGATCATCGGCTAGAAGCTAAAGATCAATCATCGAACAAGTTAAAGCCATTTACGCAAAGCTGGATTCACAAAGAAGCTCGATGTTTGGGTGCCACCCTATGTACGCCAAAAAACAAAACTCGAATTACCATCTGCGCAGTTTTGGCCAAACAGAATGAAATCGAACCATTTCTTAAACGGATGGGTACTGGGGATGAGGAATGGGACTCATACGACAATACTGTGTAAAAATAATCGTGGTCTAAGCGTGGTAAACAAGCTTGACCGCTGGCAAAACCAAAACTAACGGACAGGAAGATTCTACTGCGTGGGACGAGATATGGTGGGACTTGAAAGGAACCGTTTGTTATGAGTTGCTTCCTTTTAGCCAAACACAAAATTCAGATCTCTACTGTCAATTCATGCATCGTTTGAAGCTAGTAATTGACCAGAAACGACCAGAACCGACCAACGGAAAAGGTTTTGTGTTCCACCAGGACAACGAAATGTTACGCACGTCTTTAGTGACTCGCCAAAAATACCGGAGGCTTGGTCGGAAAGTTTTAATGCATGCAGCAAATAGTACAGAAATTGCACCAAGCGATTGACACATTTTTGGTGCATTACAAAATTTAATAAATGGTGAAAAATTGAGACCAAAAAAGGATTATGAAAAAAGATTGATTGAGTTTTTCGCCAATAACGACCAAGAATTTTACAATGGAGGTATTATGAACCAACATTTTAAAAGATAACAAATTTTCCAACAAAACGGTGCAAATTTCACGCAATTAAATAATGTTTTGAAGTACACGCAAATAACGTCGATTACTTTTTCCCCAACCTTATAAAGGGTGTTACTGTCAAAAATTGGTCAACTTCAACTTGACGCAGTATTTTTCATAGAGCATTAAAAAATCCTGTAGACATCTCATTTTAAAGATGTTTTTGTGTACGTAATACGTTGCTCCATTTGTGGAAATGGCGTCGAAACAAGAGGAGCAACGTATTAAGATCCATCACCATCACCGCGAAAATCCGAACTACTCGCACGCTAAGTTAGCGAAATTGTTAAATGTGGCCAAACCAACGGTCACCAATGTATTGAAGGTATTCGGGGAACGTTTGACGACAGCCAGAAAGACTGGATCAGGCGGAAGTCGGAACCAGGAGACCGCAAAAACGACGAAACGAGTGATCAGTTGTTTCAAGCGGAACCCCAAACTCTCCGTCCGAGAAGTCACAACGAAGCTGGAAGTACCGTCTATAACAGCGAATCAAGCTAAAAAACGTGCTGATCTGGCTACCTACAAGCAACTAGTGACTCCAAATCGTGACGACAAGCAAAACATGTCGACCAGAAAACGATCGCGGAATCTGTGAATGGCGATGTTAACGAAATTTGATTGCGTAGTACAGGATGATGAAACCTACACTAAGGTAGACTTTAAACAGCTTCCTGGACAGGAGTACCATACGGAAACTGAAAGAGGAAAGGTAGGGGAGAAAGCTGTCGAAATTCGCAAAGAAATATCTCGTAAGGAAGGCTATCTGTTCGTATGGTTTAAAAAGTGGCATTTACATCGCGATCGGGACCATCAACCAGGAAATGTATGTCCGAGAGTGCCTAAATTAACGTCTTTTGCCTTTCCTAACAAAGTACAAAGGTTCGTTTTCTGTTTTGGATGGATTTCGCATCTTGTAATTATGGAAAAAAGGCCATGGAGTGGTATGCCGCAAACAATGTCCAGGTGGTGTCCAACAACATGAACCGCGCCAACACACCAGAACTCCACCCAATTGAATAATATCGTACAATCGCGTAAATACAAAATTATCAGAACTTTTTGAGCACTTCTCGTATACTCACGCAGCGACAACTTCAAGCCACGCTGACCGACAACTACGAAGCACAACATTGTACCAAACACGTCACTTCCCGGTAGTCAACATACTATCCTCTATCCTACGCTATCCTATCCTATTTGGTCCTGGCAGTCATGTCGCCGATCTGCCTCGTCGTGGATGAGGACGCCCGCTGCTACCAGCTTTATACTTAACACTCATTGTCAAAAAAAACATGCTATCCATTAAAGTCATCTCGTAACTCACCTCCGAAATCCGTCACGTTGATGCGTAAGACAATACAATCGTGGAATGGCTTTCACGCAGCAACAACTTCGAGCCACGCTGACCGATGAACTACGAAGCACAACCATGTACCAAACACTTCACTTCCCGGTAGTTAACACGCTATCCTAGAACGTCGCAACTAGTTTGATACTGCGGCACACTGGATAATACAGACTGGTTTCTGGACACACTGGGCGCAGTGACCGCCAAAGCTACGCAAAACATACATCTCCCGTGCTTCCCGGTGATAGTACCACCTAACCGTATTTCGATATGAACAGGTCCACTATGTCGTGAATCTTCAACTTGAACCGCCAAAAGCAGGCTGGCTAGAACACACACGATGTTACTTGCGGAGAGAAGGTAATGGGATCCGCATTGGAGCAGCAACTGCAAACGTTTGTTCATGAAAATGTTGTCGAAATCTTCTAACACACAACACTTCTAACAGTCGCTTCGTGTCAGTCGTCGAGTGCGGCCGATCAAAGTACCCATCGTCGAGTGCGGTTGTAAAAATAAGAGTGTACGAGTGCAAATCCCCTTACTGAAAAGAGAAACAGAGACAGGAACCATCCGAAAATGACATCAAAGCGTAGAAAAAGATTTAAACCACTGGAGACCTCGACAGCCGAGGGATCAATGTGCGAGACAGAAAGAGTCAGCACAAGAAATGAATTCGAGCTACTTTCCGAAGCAGAGGACGATCCAACTACCTTAACCACGTTCCAAACAAGAGAACCGAGCACGACAAAATCGGCAAAAATACCGCCGATCGTGGTATATAGTTCATCGGTAGGCTACGTCCAGCGTATAGCCATTTCAGCTGGCATAGTGAGATTCCTCACAACTGCCACTTTTAAGGGTACGCGTATCCAAACCGAAACGGTCACTGACTACCGAAAACTAATCAACACGTTAGAAAATACAAAGGGCCTAACCTTCCACACATACCAGCTGGAAGAGGACAAAACAACAAAAATAGTCCTGACGGGACTATTAAAATGTACGTGCGAGGAGGCTAAAGCCTTCCTAAATGAGGAAGGAGTTACCCCGGTTGAGGTGAAAAAATTAAACATCAAGAAAAAGTTCTCCGACCACGCAGTGTTCCTGTTGCACTTTAAAAGAGGCCAGACTAATCTAAGTACTCTTAGAAAAATAACCGCAGTAAACCACTGCCGAGTGCGATGGGAGCACTATAACAAATCAAACGCACCAATGCAGTGCAAAAAATGCCAGAGCTTCGGCCACGGAGCAGCAAATTGCTACAGAGAAGAAAAATGTAATAAGTGTGCAGGTACACACGGAAGCAAAAGTTGCCCCTTAGCAGCAGCATCCTCCACCAGCGATGGCAAAATCCCCCAGCACAAGTTAAAGTGTGCAAGCTGCGGTGCTAACAACGTCGCTTCATTCTGGCAATGCCCAGCAAGGCCAAAACAAAAACCACCAGCACCAACCAGGCCAAACGTTCAGGCAGCTCCTAACTTCAACAGAGAAAACTATCCTCCACTACCCAGTCTCCCGAACAGTTGGTCGGAGAGAAGAGTTCCAATTGCCACACAAACACACACAGAGGCAACTCAAAATTCCGAACTGTTCACCGCAAACGAACTCTCTGGAACGGAACTATCTAGAATCCAACGACATCCACATCCTGGCCATAGCCGAAACATTTCTCAAGCCAAACATGAAATTCGATTTGCCAAACTACGTAATACACAGACACGATAGAGTCGAACAATCAAAAGGTGGAGTCGCTATAGTGGTAAGAAGAGGAATTAAACACTCAGTTATGAGAAATATCAAGTTATCCACGCTAGAAGCAATAGGTACCACGATTCCAACAACAACAGGCCCAATCGATATCATATCAGTCTACCACCCAGGTGGTAACAAAAACAAAACTGAATTTATAAATGACATCAAAACACTAACCAACCGCAAAACCAACTACCTCATCTGCGGTGATCTAAACGCACGCCACAGAATGTGGAATTGTTGCTCCACTAACTGGGCTGGCAAAGCCCTCTTTGATATAATGCAAAGAGGTAGCTTCACGATCTGCCACCCAACATCCCCAACGTTCTATCCTGCAAATCCAAATCAAAACCCCTCAACCTTGGATATAATTCTCACGAATTATCAGCACAAAATCACAACACCAATAACAATAACCGAACTGTCATCAGACCACCTACCGGTAAAATTCCAAATTAATAACACAAAGAGCATTGTTCTCCCCCCTAAACAAATACGGGATTACTTCGGAGCAAACTGGTCCAAATTTCGAAATATAATAAACAATAACATAAATCTAAATACAGAAACCAACCAAATCTATAACAAAACCCAAATCGATGGAAAAATCCTGTCGCTAAGTAATACCATAATAGAAGCCCACAATTCATCAGTGCCACTCTTCACCCCCGGAAACTTCAAAATAAAAACTCCGCATGAAATACTCACCTTAATCAAAATAAGAAACATGTACCGGAAAAAATGGCAGCGAGACAGAAGAAACGAGCCTATCAAAAACATATACAATGCACTCAACCAACACATCCGAAGCAAACTAAGCGAATTACGAAATAACTCTTGGTCCAAACTTCTATTGAAAATCAATCGCGAACCACCAAACAACACCAAAATTTGGAAGTTCCTACAAATTATCCAAGGAAAGCATAAAACCATAGCACCACTGAAAGTAAACGGTGTACTCCTGCTAAATCCTCAAGAAAAAAGCGAGGCCATCAAAAACTGCTTCGAAGAAGCCCACAAAGTTACACAATCCATCAAAAGCTCCATGGACAGAAAAGTTGAACACACAGTTGACGTGTTCAACAACAACCCAAACCCCAACCCAATATCCGATACCACCTTGATCACACCCCGGGAGATCCAAAACATAATCCAAAACCTTAAAAACAACAAATCCGTAGGTCTGGACGGCATAAACAATAGATCACTTAAAAATCTGCCCAGGAAAGCAATCATACTATTGCAACATATATTCAACGGATGCCTGAAAATAGGATACTTTCCCGAATACTGGAAAAAGCCAAAATAATAGCCATTCCTAAGCCCGGAAAAGATGTAAGAAATCCCGAAAACTACAGACCAATTAGTCTACTGAGTTGCCTAGGAAAAGTATTCGAAAAGGTTATCGCAAGAAGGTTGAGACAACACGTGGAGGATAATAATATAATACCAAACACACAATATGGTTTCCAACCGTCCCTATCTACCACTCATCAAATCTACAGGCTGACTAAAAACATCATAGAAAATAGGAAAAAAAAAGAAATCAACAGGACTAGTATTGCTGGATACAGAAAAAGCATTTGACTCTATTTGGCATAAGGGACTAATATACAAATTAGTTCAAACGAATTTTCCAAGACCAGTTATCAATATAATACAATCATTCCTCTCTAATAGAACCAACGTAGTACATATCGGGAATGCACATTCCACATCATTCAATCCAGCCGCAGGAGTACCTCAAGGGAGTGTCCTCTCACCAATCCTGTTCAACATTTACATTTCGGACATCCCTGCCGACGAAAACTGCACCCAATATCTCTACGCTGATGATTATGCCATCAGCGCCGAAGGGAAACACTCAAACAGTATCACTAATAAACTCAACCGAGGTCTACGAAAATACGCCAAATATTGCAAACAATGGAAACTGAAAATCAATAGCGCAAAATCGGAAGCCATATTCTTCACTAGATTCACTAGCCAACGACGAATACCGAATCGATGCACGAAAATCAATAACACTGAAATCCAATGGAACCAGTCAGTAAAATACCTTGGAATACTTCTCGATAAACGTCTTACCTTTCAAACGCACATAGAATACATAGTTCAAAAATGTGAAAAAATATTCCGAAGCATATACTGCTTCATCAATAGAAAATCCAAACTGTCCACTAACAATCAACTTCTAATCTGCAAATCGTTAATCAGACCGGTCATATCCTACGCAGCCCCAATTTGGACAGACTGCGCCCAAACACACCTTCGAAAATTACAAACGATCCAGAACAAATTTCTAAAAACCAACCTCAACCTACCTCCATGGCATAGAACTTCAGACATCCACAATATAAGTAATATCCAACTGCTTTATCAGCATATCGCCAAACTGACAACTAGTTTCCACCTTAAAAACAACAACAGAATAGATCAGGCACGCAAAAACACACATATCCCCAACCCATCAAACCTCCACAACAACAATGTAAATACTTAGAAAATAGAAAAAGTAATTGTAAGTTAGATAAGGTAGGATAAGTTAATTATAAAAATCCATCGCCGCAGGTTTTTAAATTTTTCCTGCATTTACCGTCTATCCACCAACAACGGTCAAATAACCAAGATAACGTTACCACCAGTTGTTGGCGACGGCCGGGGTTGGCCGGGGTTGGCCGGGGTTGGCCGGGGTTGGCCGGGGTTGGCCGGGGTTGGCCGGGGTTGGCCGGGGTTGGCCGGGGTTGGCCGGGGTTGGCCGGGGTTGGCCGGGGTTGGCCGGGGTTGGCCGGGGTTGGCCGGGGTTGGCCGGGGTTGGCCGGGGTTGGCCGGGGTTGGCCGGGGTTGGCCGGGGTTGGCCGGGGTTGGCCGGGGTTGGCCGGGGTTGGCCGGGGTTGGCCGGGGTTGGCGACAGGAACGACAACCGCGGCCTCTAAACATGAAACATAGGAATCAACCGAGCAATCAACTACGCCGGCGGCTCTAGAAAACTCCAAAAACAGCACGACCATAGGCCCAGGATGCAGTTTACTCTACAACCGGATGTGGACAACGTTTCCCATGTACACCAACTGACAGTGTTGTATGCTTCTACGTTGTATGCTTCTGTGTTGTATGATGTGTTGTATGCTTCTGTATTGAATGTTGTGTGCCCGTTATGCTTCCTGAAGGACCATGGATGGAATAAATGATGACGATAAATCAGTTCGATGTGTTAAATAACTTGAAACAGCTATTCAGTTACTGCGTTATAATATAATATAATATAATAGAGCGAAATCGTCTTGCCCGTAGCAAAGATGGCATCCTCTTGCGAATCCTGTTTCCCTTGCCTGTATTCTTCGCCTCATCCTATTAGTCGCTTTACTCAAGTTGATAATGGCTTGTACGCCAATCAGCAAGCATTTCATTTGACAGCTGACGTCCAAAGACAGTTGCCTGCAACCATTGCCGCATCTCGTTTACATAAAGTCCGAGCGATATCTGTTCGGGATAGCTAAAGTAATGAAACGTTAATTAAGTATTTAAACAACTTGACACGAGCAAACGTGCTGTTGTTTTGCGCAGCCTTTTTCTTTTACATAGTGGATGCTGACAGCCATCGCTACGCGGTTCTGTTCACGATGGCGTAGATAGTTGTTGACATCTTTTTAATTAAACTTTTTCATTATTTCAGCTATCGCTTCTGATTTATGTACGTGAGATTCGGTGGCACTAGTAGGCAACCGTCTTTACTAGGCACGAGAGACAAGACAAGACAGAGACAAGACGTGGCTGCCCGAAGCAAATTCTAGCCATTCTTGGCGAATTTTGGCGATACCGCAACACAATTTCGGTCAAATACATCGCCCAATATGGGTCTTTGCAAATGTCCCAAGAGGCAGATTACGACCCAGTTTTGCTTTGAACATCGTGTGAACGTCTGCGAAAATTGCATGGTGGTGAATCATACGACGGTAGGTTACTGCAGGAGTACTATACGGGAGGAGTTGCTACTTATTTTTCATCCACTTTCTCTTACCAGTGCACTGTGCAATCGTACATTCAATGGCTGAAAGACAGCGATTTTGATTCCAATTGTACCCTTTGCGGAAGCCTCCGTACTAGTGACGATTGCGTTCGACTAATATGCTATCGTACGTAAACTCGCAAAACACACTTCCGATTCGCTCACTCTTTCTTTCGTATGCTATTTCGTTTTGCTGTTCCAGATGTGTTCCATTGGAAATGCCTCAACGCTCGACAACAACTTTTACCAGTGAATACAGCTCCTGGCGGTCACACTTGCCCAATTTGCAGCGATTCTATTTTTCCACCCGGGAACCTAGTGTCACCGGTGGCTGACGTGTTGAGAGTGCGACTCGGGCAGGCCAACTGGGGTCGAAACGAACTAGGACTGCCTTTGGTAGGTAAATGACATATAGAGATCCTTTACAGAGTTTGCAATGTGTTGCTTCATTATAGCTACACAGTGAACGAATCTTAAGCACCACTAGTACGAACACCAATGCAATGTCATCGAGCTCAGGCGCAGCTTCGGCGTCCAACGGGGCTACTGTGTACGGAAATTCATCCCAGAACCGAATATTGCACACCACTAATTCATCACTAGTCAACAAGGAACGCCCGGAAACGCCACATTTAATAGTGAACCTCGATCCTTGCGCGAACGTCGGTAAGTGGGCGAGTGGGCTGATCGTTAAGTTTCGTTAAAATGGTAACAAGGGTTGTTGTTTTATCACTGTTGCAGCAAACAGTCGCCGGACAACTTTGCTATCACGAGAAGCGCCGATCGGCGGTTCGGATCGCGATGACAATAAGTACAAGCGTCGAACACCACAGGAAATCTTCTCGCGCTGGTCGCGCCGGTTGTACGCACCGTCCGTGAAACCGATGTGGCGAAAGACATGGTTCCTCGTCGTCACCGGATTGCTAGGCTTTATGTGTATCGTCTATGTTATGGACACGTTGGCACGAAGCGATGCCGGCGAAGGGTTTGGTGGTTTCATCCCAAATCGCAATCTACCACATGCCGAAGAGTGATAGTAACGCTGTGTATTCTTCCGAAAACTATCGATCGTGTGCAATTTGCATTAATGTTTTATTGTTTTATGTTGTTCTTTTAAAACGAAGTGTGCTCTGATAGACCACTTTTGCTGTAAGACAATATAAAAAATGTCATCCCTGAGCCAGGCGTCGTAGTAACAAAGAAAAAATGGTTATGAAAGTGCAAGGTTTCGAAGATGTGGTTTGTGAAAAAGTGCAGTGAGAATAACTAATGATCATTCCTTTTTGTATTCAACATTATTTTCAACTTCGTACAATATTTAGAAGTGTTAACAATATATGTAAATCACTTTTAAGCAATTCCATCACGTGTACTTTATGTATACTTTGCTCTTTTCGATTTTTAGTTTGTTTTGCTTTCCTCCCCAGAGTTAAGTTGATAAGAGAGCAATTTATTGCTGCGCCCACAAAACAGCTAACCATCAATCAACCTTCAATAATTTCTGCAATTTGCATCAATAAACTGTCCATTTAATCAACGTACCTCGGAACGCAAAGGAATCCGTTATATTGTTTTCGTCTATTTATTGGCGTATAAGGCAGCTGCTTTTGGTATACAATTTAATTTCACACTCCCGGCAGTCAATATTTTATTAACAGTTCCGTTTTTAAATGTTCGCTGCATTCGTGGTAGAGGAATTTGAAAACTATAACCGAATGCTTGTGCTTACTGTAACAGTAATTTCACGTCGCAGTATGCCTTCAAGGCGGCAGTTTCTACGTTTTTAGTATTGTTAGAATTCCTTTACTCTAAAATCTAATCAGTTTAAATGCAATATTATGGCCAAATCCATTACAAATACGCGAGAACGGTCGCAATAAATACTGAGCATCTTATAAAGTTTTTACCAAAAATTAAAGGCACCAAGCCAGGCAAATTTTGTTTCATCATACAGAACGCACGACCTTCTTTGGAATTATTGTATCAACAGTGCTGTACTGTAAGGCCTTGCTGTCCTACACCCGCTGTCTACAATTCGAATTGCTTGGCATTGACTTGTGTGTTTGTGATTTAAAACCATGTGCAAAACTTACCCAAAACTTTTACCCTAAAACTACACAGCCTATGAGCGAAGTTTGTTTCTCGCTCGCTCGCCGTCTTTTATCGCCAAATTAATGGTTTTAACTATGAATCACTTTCTGAAATCTATACCAAATGTGAAACACTACTTTCATAGAGTTCTTTGTTTTTGGCCATTTTCGCTTCGGAACGATATTTAAATATTGCTTTAAATCTTTAGTATTTTGAGAGTCCTACTTGTGCAAGCACTAGTCGCTTGGAGCACCAGGTACCCACATGATTCTTGTTTTCTTGAGGCATTTTCCTGCTGAACACCATGCATTTTGCAGCATTTTAAGGCAAGACACCATGATATGCACTCCAAATTGAACTCAATTTTCTTGTATTTTAAATGCGAGGTAAAATAGCCGAACTGACTCCGTCTGTAGCGATAACTTAAATCTCCTGTTTTTTTTTAATTCTTTCAAGGCAACCCTATCACAGGACCCCTTCTATCAAGCTGCTTTATAAACTTTAATTTACTTGCTAACTTTTAGTTTTTATACATGATAAGTAGTAAGTTCGCACTATCTAAAGGTTTGTCTCAAGCAACGTTACATACAGTAAAGGACGCACCGGAACGACTGCACCAGTCACAGCTTTGCAGCCCTCTCGCTTCATAGAAACATTAATCTGCGATTCAGCACCGTTAGGCTCAAAACAATATCGCAGCGCGATGTTCAAAATTTTACTTGGGATCATTCGGCCGCGCTAATAGATATTGATGTGTAGATCTTCGATCAATTGTTCAAGGAATTGCTGCAACTGGTAGTACGAACGCGATCGCCAGTAGATGTTGTTGAGAATCTGCTCCTTCGCCAACCGAATTGACTGCTCGATAGCCGGCAACCCAAGACGACGCGCTCGGTGTGCGAACCGATCAAACTGTTCCTTGTGGTGCGGTTTGTTCATAAGCAGCGCCACCGAATCGATCATTTTTGCCAATGTAGAAAATCCATCACCGTAGCTAACGAGAAAAGGCGACACAATGAACCATAATGCGTAATAAAGCGCGCTGTTTCCTTTCAAATTATCGATTCATGCTGACAACTGAGTCAACACTGACGGTACTTACTAATCGTTGATGTGTTCAATATTTTCGTAGAGGAAGTTAAAGGCAATCTCAGTGCCAACGTAGTTAGTGGCTACTGCTTGAAATGCGCGGACGCCGTCCTGTTTCAGAATCCCGGATGTTGGGCTGATCGTCATGTTGAGATACCTAAAACACAGCACAGAGTAAATTGATAGAGAATGATTCTCCATAGCATGTCACACAAAACCCTCCTTTGCATGCAGGTATAATATTACTCACTTGGAAAGGAGCCACGGTTTCAAAGTGCAGCCCAGTGCATTTAGTATGAGTTCCTTTTCGGAAGCACTATCCGTTTCTTGGTAGCGATCGAACGCAAAGTTCCATTCCGGTACACCACCATCGCGCAACGATGTGCAGTAGATAATTTCCTTCAAATTAGGCGGAATGCGGTTGTCGCGAAAATCTGTCATCCAGCTGCGGAAGAGCGTTTGGGCCTGCATCGAGCACTTGTCCATGCTGTACAAGCAAGCGAGACCTACCACTCGCTCGCGGTGTGTCATTTCCACGTGACTGTCGTTTGGTCGGTCATCAAATCCGAACTCGTCGAAAGCGCGTCTCAACGTGGATCGCATCACCGCTAGATACGTTTCATACGCTGGTTCACGTGCCAACATGTAGTTGATGTAGACGAGCGAACGCGTGAGCGCTGCCCACGCCGGTACATCGTGAGGGTTCTGCGTCACAATCAGGATCAGTGTGAGCGGTATGTCGTACTGGATAAACTCAGCCCGTGCCAACTGGAAAGCGTCGTCGACGAGTTGCATGCGCGTTAGGGGTGGCAGTTTCAAGAAGTTGTTGGTCAGCTTCTTCCAAGAAGCGTAATCGTAGTTCACCCTATAGTACCCAGTACGGTCAACGTTGGCGTACAAATATTCGTCCGCTTCGGCCTCCACCGTAAACGAAATGGTCTCGTTGTCATACGGGATCCAGTGCACGATCGGACTCTTGTGCTCCTGTGATTCGATGACCAACGTGAGCGGTACGTACCAACGCGTCGCGTCACTGTGTTCACGCGAGGGCAAAAGGTAGCGTTGTTGGGACACGACCAATTCCGTACCATTTCGCTCGATCGTTATAACAGGATAGCCCGGCTGTAACGTCCATGTTTCCATGATTTGTTTTACGTCCAGCGAGGCAGGCAACGTGCCCGCGCGATGCCCGTGCACCGTAAGAATTTGCCACAGATCGTCCTGCTCGGCGTTATCAAACTGGTACGTGAGGAGATACTCGTTGATCCCGAGCTTGAATGCGAAACCACCGAGAAAGCTGTCCATCATGCGTACTATCGCTGCACCTTTGCTGTACGAAATTGGATCGAATATACGTCGAATGTCGGAAGCGGTGTCAACGGGGAATGAGATCTGATGGGAGTTGCGGTCAGAGTCTTTCTCGAATGCCTCCTGCAGCTCTTTCTGTGCAAACGATTCAAACATATGCCATTGCTTTTCTAGCTGTAAGAAAAAGGTGGAATGGAAAAGCGTGAATGTAGCACCCAACAACGACTCCCAGAAACGAAGTATTCTCGAATTCCTCGCGATACTTACCGTATTCAGGCACATATAACTGAGGTAGGTCGCGAAGCCTTCTTTCAGCCAAAGATCATTCCACCAGTGAGGAGTCACAAGGTTGCCGAACCATTGATGAACCAGCTCGTGTGCCACGACCGATGCAACGGCTTCCTTATGCTTTGCTGACGAACTACGGTTGCTGTCCTCCGGTACGAGCAAAGCCGATTCGCTGCATGTAGTAAACGCAAACACCAGTTCATCAGCAATCAATCGGAACACAGTACACTGGGAGGCACTACTTACCGGAACATAATCAAGCCCCAATTTTCCATCGCACGGAAACCAAAGTCTGGTACCGCCACCAAATCGAGCTTTCTTAGATGGTACGGCATACCAAAGTACTCTTCGAGAAACGGTAGGATCCGCATCGTCAAACTATATGCGTAATTCGTCTGGTGACGTACCTCGGATCGCGTCCACACGTTCACCACCGGGCGAAAGCCCTGCGAATGCTGGGCCAGCTCTAGGTTGGACGTAATGAATGCGACTAGATAGGTGGACATACGAGGCGACACTTCGAAGTCATCCTGCACGTACCCAGGCCGCACATCGTCGGTCCGCTTGATTCTCGCCATGTTGGACAGTGTCATAAAGTGATCGCTCGGGTGGATAATCGAAATTGCAAAAGTGGCCTTCTTGTTGGGGCTATCGAAACACGGAAATGCCCTCCGGGCGTCGATCGGCGAGAACTGTGTGCTGGCGAACCAGCTCCGACTGTTTCGTTCATCGGGGTCCGCGAAATAGCCACGATAGAAACCCTGCAACGTATCGCTGAGCCGACTTTCGAACGTTAGCTCTAGCGTGAGGTTAAGCTTTTCCGGCCGTTTCACGAACATTTCATCGTCCAGGTTAATAATGTATGACGCATTGTTGCTGGTGTAGTATTGCTGGGAGACCATACTTGCCCCGGCAACACTGTTGTACACTGCGATCATAGGGAGAAAATTATTATACATGATTGTGACCTGCAGTTATGTGAGGCTTTGGATAAAATGACGTACCTTTGCACGATACGATCCGAATATCGGTAGTGTCCAGCACAATCAGCGGAACCATCCGAGTTCGCGGCACCGCATTCGGGTTCAGCGAAACATCGATCCACACCGTGCCGTTGTTGGTGGATCGTTCGATGTTTGGTTCAATGATCAATCTAATTTAAAGTAAATGTAAGCATTATACCGAATTGATTACGGTTCTGATCAGAAATGGGTGCGCGATGGTTCTTGGAGTTTTGCGTTTGATTTTTTTAATGTCACGAAATGATGTCCTGCTAGGTTTGGACAATTGACCCAAATTGACTCGTCAATAATCCTAGACTGCAATCGCTCGACAATTTCACGGAACCGCCAAAACATCCCTCAATAGAACCAGCGAATGAAAACGTACCAGTCGTCCTACTTATTTTTAGTCGTCCGACCGTCCGACATTTAACCATTCGTGTCTTGATATTTACAGTCTGTCCCGACAGTGATGTGCTCTGATGTATCCCGCCGCTTTATTTCGAAAATATCTTATCATATGTATTCCTGCATCGCCATCCACCCATCGTTTATCGATATTTACGTCCGGCGGCTTCTCCACGTCGGTTGTGGCAGACGTAGGCGTAACTAAAAGCAATCGTTCCATCCCCTATCTGCTTTCTATTCGGTTTGGTCAAACATAAGAAAACAACTTTTGAACACCGTTGTGGGGAGGTGGCGCAAACGCGCAAGCAAGACCTCAACAAGCACAACGATAATTGAGAATTCAATCGGCATCCGATAATACGCAACAGCAGCAGCCCAGCATGTAGAGGCACAGGAACTACCAAAGTACAAATACACAAATTTAGGGCCGGTATTATTAGACCAGTTTCTCGCCGACGCCGTGCTGATTGTTTGGTTACTGACTTATGCCGTCTAGCTTTTTGTTTATGCTTCTGTATTGCCCGATTCACCCAAGATCAATCCATTTAGGACGTTCTCTCGGTCTCGCATCGTCTTAACCCCGATGTTATGCTGCTGAACAGTCTGAATGTATTTTTTTTTGCTTACTCTTGTGCAATAAAACAATAATACATATATTCCAGACACACGATACACACATACCGTGTATATCTTGCTTAAGGACGGTTCAACCGTATTTCTACATTTTTCCGACATGGTTACCCACGCCTCTGATTGATTCGTCACAGTTCCAACGTTTTTTTTATTATATGATACTTTCCGACATATTAGTTTGCTGGTCCGATATTCTGAACTTACTTGTAATGCTGGGGAAACCATCCGTTGGCCCGAGAAATACGATCTTGCTTTACGACGCCGTGGTCGACGCCGTTAGCTTCCTCCTCGGAGAAATAATCTTCCTCGTCCGGATTCATATCTTTCGTACTCTGATATCCCGCCGTATTAAGACGAGTATCGGAGGGGGCACGAACTTTTGTATTTTGTAGCCGGCATTGTTTACTGCGATGCGTTTAAAAGGGATAGAAATTATAATTATGATACAGATTGTTATTATGACAGAATGTGTCGATGATGAAATTACTTTTTAAATTTAAATGTGTAAGTTAAAAAACATACTAAAAATAGTAAGCCATAAGAAAACTACTATTTTTACACAAAAAACTGCTGCATACTTCTGTTCAAACCATCTTGTACTCACAACATGGATGTGAATGTTTTCGATATGAATGACATTAGTATCGGGAAATTGCGTTACTTGTGTTATGTAATATCAAATAAAGACTTCTTGACTTTATCTACGCCACCTTCGACCTTCTGCAGCACACACACAGCTACTTCACATCGTAAACTACAGCCAAACTTATTAATTCAACGGCACCGCCATTTCCAACCTGATGGCTTATCATCAATTGCAATTTGAACCAATGTACTTTGTATCAGATGGTAACGATAGTGATGGCGCTTACGTATCTGCATGCAGCAATAGCACCAACAGCGTAACAGTGGACAAGAACAGTAGCACGATGACTCCAATCAAGCAACCGATGACGATATTTGAGCAGAACCTTCCTCGCTCCGGGTTGTTGATGATGTATTTCTGGCCATTTCTAGACTTAAGCAGGCCACCTAAAAAAAAAATCAAAGAACTTTAGATAGTTTATTCGTTTTTAGGAAAAAATAAATTACAATAGTCTTTGGATAAATTTGAGGATTCTCGCTCTGCCATTATTTCACAACATTCTCAAATCTGCTCAAACAGCCCTTTAGACTGATTGCAAGTTAACACTGAAAGCTAGGCCAAAATTGGCTGCCAATGCGTTTAATACTATTTTTGCACATTTCCTCCACGCCGTTGGAATTTTTTTTTTAATCCGGATTTGGATTGCGAAAAATAGTTGATATAGTTTGAGACATTGACACACTGCGACTGCAGAAAAAAAAAATTCAATCGAACCAGTTCTTGGGATTGGGAGCGATGTCCTAGAGATCCTCACGACGCGTCGTGATAGGAAATTTTTACAAAAAACATCTGTTTAATAGCTTCTTTTTTTGATAAAGATTTGGGCTCCGCTCCCATCCGCGGAAAAAGTCTTGACTTGTGGCTTTTGCGACTTTTGTAACATTTTCCTATTTTCTTAAGCCAGAGCTGTTCACTTCGACGAATACGTTTCGTGCCGTTTAGAAAGAACTATCGAAAGCTGCAGACAACTTTCGCCACATAGGAAAAAGTATAAATGATTGCAACAACCATTGACGCATGTGCATGAAAATGATAGAGACCTTTTCTAACAATCATATTTAAAGACACATATTTTCCCATGGGTGGTTATTATATGGGGTGGTTATCCACACTACCTTCAAGGGAGCCAAAAAGGTAAAAAGTGTGGTAACAAGTAAAGAGCCTCGTTCCTAGGGTATGTTTGTAATAGGCCGACCAAATGAAACGTTAAGCCAGCTGTGAAATGTTACATCTTGTATATGAGTCAAAAGATAAACGCAAAACCGTAACAGTAGCGTTCACCACAGCCACAGTAACATCGTTGGGTTCTCCCTGCTTCAGCAGTTTACTGGCCCTGTTTGATCAACTGTTGATAATCGAGACTATTCTCCGCCGTGGGTCGGATGCGCGCAGACATTCATCATCCTTGGGGATGGTGTCACTCAAACACCCGCGTGTCCCACAGCAATCAAGATATCCACCGCGATAAGCGTTGGTAACGCCGTGTAATAATGGTCAAAGCCCAAGATGGATCACAACGCCGGAGCAATGGGTGTGTATTCTGGGAAGATGTTTGCCGAAGATGAGTCGTTCGCGAATTAAGTGCACCATCGAACATGATCTCATCGCCTGGAGGCCATTTTTCATCACATTGAACCCAATTATCTGCAGTCAATAAAGGGAATCTGCCGGCTCGTGTTTGTCGCAGTCGCCTCTCATCGCGCAGTCGAATTCAGTGATCGAACCATAGTTTGTGGGTGCACCTTGACGGCACATGGATTCTTCAGTGATTAGGTCTAGGTGGTCTAGTAGTCGCTACCGCGTGTAATGGAAAATGTAAAGAAATGCCTCGGTCTTTTGTGGTCTTGCTATGCTTTCTCGTACTCGTAATTCGATGGTTAAAACGATGGTTAAGTCCTCAGATTTCTAATCGAATCGGATCTGAAAAATCATTGCTCATCGACCACAATCGTTACTCTTCATATGATTGTCCATTTCTGAGAGGCACCCCAGCTAATTATGTTCATGCCCATGGTTACTGGGCCACCAGGACCCTGCTCTCTATAATCACTCATTATCAGTTGGATCACTTATATAGTCAGTTGTAATCACTGCCGCTCGCAATGAGCGGGCTGTGTTCTAGGACAGGTATTTGACGATAACTCGGACAGTCGAATATCGTCATGACATTGCAATGAACGATTCAAACCGTTTCCGCAACTGTGTAGAACTGTTTGATGTAGTTCACGCATACAGTAGTATACCTCGATAGCTAACACATTGTTCAAAAAGTCCCGGGACTAACATAGAGATGGAGTTAATAATGCCATGTATATACCAAGGTTCAGAAGTACCAACCTTCAGATGAGGTGTGTCAAAATTTGACGTAATTCGAAACATAACCAAGAAAGTTGTAGTGGTTAAAATGACGCTACTTTTGCAATCGTGAAAAAAATGGGCCAAAACGAGTTTCGTGTGTTGATAAAACATTGTTTTCTAATGGGAAAAAGCACTGTTCAAGCACTCAGCAATGGCTAGAAAAACGTTATCCGGACAATTGTTGTGGTACTATTTTGCACCAAAAAATTGGCTATGAGAAAGGTTTTCTCCAAATGGGTGCCACGTTTGCCGACAATGGAACAAACGATCACAAATCAAAACGATGACCAAATTCAACGGATTAGGCTTCCAACTGCCTTCTCATCCTCCGTACTCGCCCCCGGATCTTGCCCCCAGCGACTACTGGCTCTTTACCGATCCCAAAAAGATGCTCCGGGAAAAAAGATTTGGCTCGCATGAGAAGGTGATCGCTACTACTGAGGCTCATTTTGAGTCACAAAAAAAAACTGTTCTACAAACAGGGCATTGAAAAGTTAGAGAAGCGTTGGAATGATTGTATTACACTTGAAGAAGATTATCTTGATGAAGAATTTTGCCGATAAAATGATGTTTTCATAGTTAGTCCCGGGACTTTTTGAACGATGTGTTACGCTGATGTCACCCCCACGTTTCAGGCGGTATCAGGTCAACTGTGCGCAGTCTAAGTAGACCCGCGGCCCGGCCCACCTTGGACTGTGTTGGGTGTAAAAATTGAGTTCGGGCAGATGCGGACTGCGGGCGGGATGTGCTCTACACACTTTGCAAAGTCCTACTTTCTGCGGACGGTGCACCGCAACGGCTTAGCCCGTTTCGCTCGCTCGCGATTGGCTAGCATCCGGGTGACTCATGTCGGTCATACGGTCTTCGCCTAAAGCCTTGCTTGTTAACGCAAGCACCGAGAAGTCGCCGAACAATCGAGGGAAACGGTAAACAAAGTACTCGTTCGTAGCTCATTTTCCGTCCGTTGATTTCCGAGCCACAGACGTCAGTTCGAACCGCCCTCTGACGGTGTATTGATTTGATAGCGAATCTTCATGCCGGCACCCAGTACAGCTCTGCCCGCACTAGAAATAATAAATAATAACTCGCGTAGTAGCAATATTAGTGTTAACCATATGGAGCGACCGCAGCCAACTGGTCGCTGATGGCGCGGGACTCTCGCCAGGCCTTTGGTGGGGGTGGGGGGCCGAGGTGATGGCTTGACGGCCTAGCGCCACCATCCGGTAGTAGCCACCGATCGTACCAACAACCGGATACCGAGCCGTGAACCACGGTCGCACTTGGTATTATTCACAAATAAAAGAGAGAATCACTCGCCAGCATACCGAAGATTCTAAATATATACCACAATCTCCGTTGCCGTGTACCGAGCGATGCATTCGTGCGGGATCATCACTATGGAATGGTTCCTGGCATAAAACCTTTTTATTTTTCATTCTTTCGCCCTTCCTGTTTCGCCCGCCAGGTTCGGATGTGCGGTTTAAAATGCGATACGTGGTGCTCAATGTTTCGAATCCGGCGCCCGAAGGTGTAACCACGGGCAGGTGTAAACAACCGCGACCCCCGTGCTGGACGAGAGATAGCGGCCAAGGGCCAGGGGGCCAGAGCGACGATCGCCGGACTAGTCCGTAGTAACGTGCAGGGCGCGCGGACCGTTGACATCATCGGACAATTTTTCAGTTGAGCTTCGCGTTGCAGCATCGCCGGGTGTGGGAGGACCACCATTCGCACGCAATCGCAGTCTCGTTGCAGTGTCGCGCGATGCATATTTAATTTCGCGTGAGCATCGAACAAACCCCCTCCTTGGCCAGCTCTTTAACTAACGCATATGCCCGCCACTTGCCGCAGGAATATGGTCATAATTGGCGGAACTGCCACTGGCACTGTACAGAGGAGCTGTTGCTCGCCATTCTCTCTGTACCAATTAATCGATCGCGTCAGTTTGAAACCTACCCCTCCCCCGGAACCAGTGCAACTACTTGAATGCACAAACAATGAAGTTGGTGATAATATAATAATACGATAGCACAGATAAGAGGATATCAAAATAGTGAAGGCACCAATACGTGCGATAGATGCAATGTTTGAAATGTAACCCAGACCCGGGGCCCCCCCGCCCTATTGATTGGGTGAGAAAACCGAGATATTAATCATCGCACCACTTGGAAGCCATTACTCCGCGGCGTCAGGCGGATGCAGGCGTCACTGGTGCCCATTGATTGATCCCGATAAATAATTTGAAATTGATCTTAATGAAGTGAAAGTTGGCCGCAGTGCGGGAAGCCACGGTGACTACGGCTACGTCAGGATGCTTTTTACCACCACAGAATGGATATTTAATGCCAGCAGTGAAGAAGAAGAGGAAAAACTTGCGTTGCCTTCGATAGATTTCTTCAATGTGAAGCTGCGATGATGTTCGATGATGTTACCGTACTTGATACATCGTCCATTATTCTATAAACGTGCGGCTTGCGTTCCAACCGCTGCTACGAGGCTGATTTTTTTTACGAAATTTGTACACTCTTCAAATGAACGTATGTGAAGTTTCATTACAATCTGGTCTGTGATATTTTTTTTTACAAGTCATTTAGTATCCACGTGTCACAGTATTTTTCGCTATGGATAAAATCAAGTATCGTGCAGTGACTTAATTATTATTTTTGGAAGGTTTAAAAGCAAAGGAGATTTATGAACGAATGTTGAAAGTGTATAAGGACTCTTCACCTTTAATTAGGGGGTTAAAAGGGGGATTACTGAGTTTAAAAACGGTCGTAGTAGCCTTCAAGACGATCCATGTCAAAAACGTCAAAAACAGGCACAACATTCGAAATGGTTGAAAATGTACGGGGTATCGTATTGGAAAATCGTCGAATCACTGAAAGATGTTTAGGACAAGGCCTAGCCTTCTCATTGAGCAGTATAACCAATATGTTGACTGATGTTTTGGGTTCCCAAAAGCTGTTTGCACAATGCGTACCGCATTCGCTAAAAACGCATTCGAATGCCCTTTTCTTGAACACATTTAAACCGTTTTCGATAGGATAAAATGGATTTTGTGCGTCGATTCATCACTATGGATAAGGCTCGGGCTTGGGAACCATGATCCTGAATCAAAACAAGTGGCTAAGGAGTGGTGTCCAGCTTTTTCTTCGGTTCCGAAACGAATTCGTCCAGAAATTGCCTGAAAAGCTGTTAGTATCAGTTTTGTGGGATGCGAATGAAATTTTGATTACTTTTATAACATTCTAGACCTACTGAAAGTGAAAATTCGCGAAAAAAGGACCCGGTTTAAAGAAGAAAAACATCCTCTTTCATCAAGGCAATGCACCCAAGAGCATTTTGAAAATGACAAAAATCCTTGACTTCGAATTATTGGAATATCCACCGTATTTACCAGATTTGGCCCGACTAGCGACTTCCATCTGTTTTCAGACCCAAAAAAAAAATTATGCGTGAAAAGCGCTTTCCATCAAATGATGACGTCACAACAGCTGCAGAAGCGTATTTTGAAGCCCTTCCAATTTTTTTTTTCTGTTGTTTTTTTTGTGTTTTTTTTCATGCTTTTTACTGGCAAAAAATGCAACTAAAAGTTCGCATTCCCTCAACATTAGAAGACAGTGGTCGGCCCGAATCGACGAGCAGAAGGGCTTATCTTGGACCCTCGCGGGGGGCAACTTACCCTCGTTAATGTAGCCACCGGTGTCGGATTCCAGGTTAGGTTTCATTGTTTGGCGGCGAAGATCCTGCGGCCGGAAGCAAGGGAGCGTTTCACTCGAGAACTGGTATTGGAGAAAGAGAGAGAGAGAGAGAGAGTGAGTGTTAGAAAGCAACAAACAAATAAAAAAAATCACTACATTTTATCGCGTGGCCAAGCTGCTGGAATATTGTAGAGGCGAAACCAAACACACCGGTGGCATACCGGTGAAACACTTCAGGTAGGTCTAAAAATAAACTCCAAACAGAAAACACTGCCAAATCCCGTTATGCTCGTAGGCAAGCAGCTAGCAGCTATGTCCACAGCATTGTTTCCTGCAAGACCCCAGGCAAAGAACAACAAACCCAACGCAGGCATCTGATCTCCCATTCCTATTGGTGGGTGTTAGTAAGCGAGGCACAGCGGCGAAGGGGGCAGTAATGTTTTCCACGTGCTTTGACGGTTTAAAACACTCTGGACCCGCAGTACTTCGAGCAGGAAGTGCGCGAAGTATGCTCATGTAGGTGGAATATTATGGAAATCGCTTAGCTCATCGGCAGGCTGAAAGGTGAAAATAGATGTTACGATCGTACCACAAATGGCAAGCTGCCGCACCAGGATGCGGAAGCAATATCAAGAGCTCACCAATCAGCCCATCTACACTTATCATAGCCTGCCCTTAGCTAGCCTGAGCCCCGAGATTCCATGTCTGGCGGACCCATCGCTAGATTGGGAGGGGCGCGAGGTGGAAGGAGTCAGCAGAAGTTCACGTTGCATGTAATCAAACAATCGCCGGTGTCCAGGCAGCAGGCGCCGAGACGTGAACCGTGGGCGATGAGATCGCGTGCTCCAGGCCCATCACCGGTAAGGTCACAGCCGGCGTCTGGTGCGCCTGTTACGACGATTGTGCTATTTAGCTTATGAGTTAGCATCCCTTTTTGGGGAGGGGCTGGTGGGCGCACAGCATGACAGGTAGCGACCCCGAACGGCCAACCGTGTTTCACACATTTGGCTGACTGTTGACTCATATCTGCAGCATAGTTTATTTTTACGGAGCAAAAGCAAAAACAGTTGCTGCTAGCGATATATCTCCTACGCCCAGATTCGCCGATAACAGTCCCCTGTCCAGCCCGGCCCGGCCCAGATAAACACAGACACGATTCTTCCATTTCGCGGTCACCGTCGCGGAAAGTAAACCGACCGTGGCCGCCAGACGGGAATAACAGCGAGACGGCCACACTTCACATTGTTTGTCACGGAACAAATAGTTTCCCTTATCGTATCGCCACGTTCCCCAACTACTACAGCACCGGATGCGTAGATACTGCGCAGCCGCGGCGTGATAATTCGCGCCAATCGGCCAATGTTACCTGCGCCGCGCCAGGCTGAAGCTAGTTTGAGTAAATAGATGATAAGATGCCGCCTGCGGCGACGGCTAAGGATAGTTGGCTAATAAATGTGCCCCGGAAAGTGCTGGACGGTCTGGGTAAACAAATGCTGGCTTTTAAGCTCAGCTTAAGCCAAGCAGATTGCCGTAAAGTCAGTACCACGCGTGGAAGGACGTGCCAAGCGTGACACAAATAGTTCCCACAGCGACACGCCGGTGTCCGGTGACGTCAGTTTGCTGGGCAGACTAAAGATAGCGGGGCTGCCCGCCCAACATCGGAAAGCTCGACACCCACCACAACCCCTTGGGTGCTGCCTTGGGGACCTGCGGACCAGTCTGTGCCATCGAAGACATGAAGACCAATCAGCGGGCGTGACGAATGATACTGCAACACTCTGGCTGGCTTGAAGCGAAAAGCAAAAAGATCAAGGCAGGCTGGTGAGGCTGCCCAAATATGCTGAGGCCAAGCAGGCCGGATCACCACATGCGTGCCGGGGAGATCTACAAAACAACACGGGCCCACGCATTTTGTCTTTGTCCGTTACATTATTCCGCTTCCTTTACATAATCTTTCTTAGCGGGTTTCGTGACCGTCGCAGAACGCTCCACGGTGCCCGATATTTCACCACGCTCCAGTTCCAGCAAAAAAAAAAAATATGTGTAAAACATGTCTGGGATACTTCCTGTAACCGAGAACCTGAGGCAATTAAGCGCATAACTCGCCAGCGCCGTGACAGCTTCACGGCCACACGGAGCAGGCAGATTGGCAGACTCGAAACTGTCGCATTCACAACCGGTGGGCTGGGAGTTTGGCTAACAAGCACGTGGTACCGAAGTTTGGCCGCGACGCGTAGGCTAGCAACCCGTTTCCGATGCTCCGAATGTTCGGGACCTACGGATCAAAAGTTCTAGCCGGTTCTAGCAAAACCACGCAGCAGTTGGTTGGGTTTTGTCGGAGTCACGCGAAGTCCTGTCGGTGCCAAGGAGCTATCCTAGGGGCACTAGCATGGCGCACTGCCACAACGGGCTTCAGAGAGAGGTTGATAGAAGTGTGATTGAACGGATGATGCGTTCGTTGCACTTTCCGGCACTAAGAACCGGAGATGCAACGCTGGAACGGGATGTTGGGGGGGTTGAAGGCACGAAGGCCAGCCTTCGGGAAAGTTTTTCAGGGCGTAGCTAAAGGCTAAATCGACTAAGAACGTGCTGTTTCGTGACCGCAACGCTACAAAGGCAGAACCATTTTTCTACATTCTGCTGCTCAAGTGTTTCTTCTTCTTCTCGGCGGCTGACTTTTGGTGCGCCTTTGGGTGCCTCTTTTTCGACCCCATAAATCCTGTCACAATAATGAGGGCAAAGGAAAACTTGTTCGAAGGCGACGTTCGACAATTGGAACGTGGAACGTGGGGTAGGGCACCAGGATTTGAAGGAAAACCCACAACCCACATATACACTGCGTTGTTCTCGCGCACATCCCAAACATCTACCTCACTGCTGCTGTTGCTGCGGGTCACCGATCGAAAATTAAGTCGTGCAATCGGGGAACAAACGGTTTTTTCTCGTCCAACTCCCGGTTCAGCCACACGTCACACGCGACACGAGCAGACGCGCACAGACAGCCGCAGACCTGCGCTCCGGTTGCGGTTTACCCAAGAACTGAGCGGCTCCGAGAGCGGCCGGCGCCAGTTTATCAGCCCGTCAGGACCACGTGTGCGAGAAAGCGGAGAAAGACACGCGGAGAACGGCCAAGAGAGAGAGAAAGAAAGAGAGAGAGAGAGGGAGAAGGAGAGCGAGAGCGAGAGAGCTGGAAAGAGAAAGGGGGAAAGAGAGGAGCAAGAGCGCCACTGAGTAGCTCTCACTCACTCTCTCTCTCTCACTGTGTCCGTGAGTCAACAGTGTAAATATGCCAGACAGAATGCCAGAATCGAGCATAGCGCTTCAGGAGACAAAGGTGTTCCTGGCGACGGGCCGTTCAGTTCACTGTGAAGCGATTTCAAAGCAAGGAATCAAATTACAA